>NC_056746.1:1445965287-1446178668 GCF_019279795.1 Protopterus annectens | reverse complement strand
CACAGTATCACAGCAGGATAAACACTGGCATATTTGAATAGGGCAGAGGCCATAATTCCCAACTGTGACTGCTTTTCAGGGATGTCCCTGATTCGTAAACAAATGTTAGCTGTGTCCCGCAAAATCACTCAAAGATACTGACGTTAGGCAGAAAAGTGGGGAATTACACTTAATGAATAATGTCAATAAATAAGAGTACACACTGCTTGCACGTCAGAAAAGGTGTATTAATACATATGCTCTGATACTCTCACAGTCTCAACTTAATGTCTGTAATATATTACAGGTGTACCTCACTTATATGTACCTTTCCCTGAGGCTGTTCAAATATATACCTGAGTGTATCAGAGGCCTGGCAGAGGCAAAAACACACAGGCATTTCAGCTTTTCTGCTGTTACACACTCTGCAAATAGCTTTGGAATGAGTCCCACAAGCATACCCTTATGTAGGAGTACAACACAGAAATATCAAAAGATGTAGCCATGTACTGGTAGCAGCCAACTGTGACAATGCCATTGTTCCAGTGCAGAAAAGACTGGTGTGGTGCACAGACAAAGAATAATAGGCTAACCTCTGGCTACCATCTGGATATGTCCACAGGTGGGAGCTACGCAGTCAGACTACTTGCCTTGATAGACTAACACGTACACAGCAACCCTGTATGTTCAGCATGATAAACATCACACAATAACATATAATGCTCTCTGTACTTCTGCACCCCTACCCAAAAGAACAATATACCTGTGTATTCAGGCTCTACCAAGGATGTAGGTAGGCATACTCAGTACTGAAATTTGTCCAGTTGTCTTGAGCAGCCTGTGCTAATGTCAACACAAATAAACAACAAAATGTTCAGAAGTGAGTTAATTAATATTTACAGTATAGTAGTTCACAAACAGTTCATGTGCCAGAAGAATACATTGCAATAACTACTTTTGTATGGCAGTTAATTGTCTAATTAGAAAAGAAACTACATACTCCCATGTATCTTGTGTAAGCATTTGGAGGGGTGAGTAAAATTCTACACTGACAAGTGTGTACTAGAAGCAGCAACATTCAGGTTTGAGTACAACATCAAATCACTGGCTACAACCCCAGCTTCAGATATAAGAAGTATACCAACCTTCTGACTGACACAATGGTGTCCACAGCAAACAAGCATAGGCCCCACTTTAGAAAGCTGAAAGGGCTACGCCTACCTAACTTAGCATTTTATAGCAGTGGGCTGCTATGACAGTGAGTTCTGCAATTACCACACGGCAGGATGCAAGCAATTAGTAAATGGTGGGCACCAACTGATGCAGAGGCCATCACATGCACATGTGCAGATACCTAGAAAAGCAGGCTGTACTTGCTGTCCACACATGCAATAATCTCATTGCAGCAACAGAGAGCGAGAGTGAGAGACAGAGACACAGACAAAGAGACAGAAACAGAGACACAGAAAAAGAAAGAGCAACATCAACAGACAGAGGAAACCCAAACCAAAAAAAAAAAGATTGTTTCCTTTAAAAACAGATGGAACAGTGAAATACAAAGGAAAGGTATGTAAAACAGATGTATTTGCTGGCATGTAGTAGATGTTTTTGAAGAGTACTCTACATACTGACATACTGTGAATCATCCATATGTGGCAGCAGTATGTATCTATATGTATCTGTACATGTGCATAGGGCAAGTGACATACTGCAACTGTTTGTGAAGGGTGTGTATATATATATATATATATATATATATATATATATATATATATATATATATGTTGTTGAAGGTTATGTGCATATGTCTATGTAGGTTGTAGTGTGTGGCAAAGAAAGCAGCATGCAGTGCTGGTATATGACATGTGGTGGTTAAACACTGTGGGTATGCTCCATCAGTTTTGCAGTGTTGTAGCCAGTGAGGCCTGCTAAAGCTACATGGGCTGAGGACACCTTCAATGCAGTCTGCACAACACTATGCAATATTATTACATAACTGTATATCTCACAACTGTCGCATAATTGATATTCCCACCATGAAAAGTGGACTGTATATGTGCCTATATGTACATCAATATGTACAGCAATGGATGTTTATATGTATGTGTGTATATATATGTGTGTGTGTGTGTGTGTGTGTGTGTGTCTGTGTATATATATATATATATATATATATATATATATATATATATATATATATATATATATATATATATATAGAGAGAGAGAGACATGGGGCGTACTTACTGCGACAGCTGCCTGGTGACCAAGGTATGGACTGAAGCTCAGTGTTGACACTGCAGTGCCATCCCTTCTTGCCAAAACACTGTACCCATTAACTACCACATAGGTGGTAGTCTACCTAACACCGAAGGTTTGATAAGGGAACATGGGACACAGGTGGACAGTAGCCTCCCCTTTGATAATCACAGTGCCACACTAGTCATGTACTCTGTCTACATGGTACACGTCATCACAAAAGGTGTGCCACCTAGGGAAATATATGTCAGTGTTCCCCTCTATTCATCACACTTACAACCCATTATAGAGTACAATGCCCCATGTGGTATGTACCTCACATGACAACTACAGCACCTGGAAAGGCCACAGACATACCTCACAAAGAGTAATACCGGCCTCAAACAGATGCCCTATGCAGACCGACTAACAAAATCACAGCTACACTGTGTTACATACTGCCTACCCAGAGGTGACCTCTGCCTAACATACAGAGCTATGTCACACCCATAGCCATTGGACATCCTCCACATAAACATATTACAATCCCTCCCAGATACACGATCTAGGGCCCTAAACCTTGTCAGCTCACTAAACAGCACATGCTGGAGGGATAGAGTCCTAACTCAAGAGACATGCCATACTCTGGAACAAACCACCTATCAATAGCAAACAAAGCTCCTCATTAGCAGTTGTCATAAATACTCCTGATGATTGTTTGGGAGATAGGAAATACACCCCGGGAATCACCTCTGTGGCTCTGGTTGACAGGGGCAAGTGAAATTAAATTACATGTGTGTCAAAGGCCAGGGTAGCATATGGCTAGGCTGCTGTAGGCCCTAGGGCCAATAGCATATTACCTACCTATAACACGATGCACACACATGTACTTAGTGCAATAATTGCTATGTGAGGTTGACTGAGTGTGATGGTGAATGTGCTGGTGAATGTGTGGTCTGTAAAGGTGTGATAGCTTAGTGTGAAATTGTTTCTGTCATGGTAGTTTGTGTCCTAGCTGTGATCCCAGCAAAAGATGTGTATGCTATTGCTAGGCAGAAAAGTAGTATGGCATACGGTGTGATGTAGTGCCTTGTTGTTGACTGTGGTGTCCCATTGTAGGCTAAAGCAATACATGTATGCTTAGTGAGTGGTACTGCTGGTGAATCCAACTCCCATATGAACTGTAGTACTACCTGAAGCTGTAGGCCTAAACAGTACGGTATGGTGTATGTTCACATTGCTTGGAAACACTGTTTTATGTGTTCCCTGTAGTCCTCACAGATTACATACCTCAGGCATAAGGTTTTGTAAGTAGTGACACACAGTACTGTATGGTACACAGGTAAAGCTCATCTGGGTTGGCATACATTTGTGTGTTGTATGTATGTCTGATGTGTGTGTAATTATGCCTGTACCATGCCCTCAATCATATCTGTGTTACAGGGTATACGTGTGTATCTAGCAACTTGTATAGTCTAGTACAGCAGTATGCCACCTATATTAACAACTGTGCACATATGTTAGGCAGGGGTTTGACATCAACGACTACTGTGGTATACTGGTAATACTGTAACTGTACTTTACATTCATTGCAATGGATGACATCTTTCTTTATGCATTAGCTTGATATATACCTCCTCTGGCTAGGTGGTGCATTGTCACATACAGTGCGTCATGTACTGGTGTATAGTCTTACATACTGGCTTCTCTTTGCTGCTGTGCAGAACATGGTTTGATATATACAGCGTGGCAGGCACTGTCAGCCAGTTGTGGCCTGAGCACTAATATGTGGTATTGAACATGTGTACCCTCTGACAAACAATCGTATGCAAAATATGGCAGGTAATTGATATCTGTACTTTAGGATGCTAAGTGTGCCACATGACTTGCTCACACATCTTGTTTAATTGTCTTCCAGTGGCATGTCCCACCAAAGAAATCCATGTTATACAGCTGCAGAGGAAGCTGAAAAACACAACAGCCTGGTGCAGCACTACACCCTGCTGTTCTCTAGAACCAGCCAGGACCAGCATGAGCGGACTGCACTGTGGCAACATCTCGTTCATCGGGTAAATGACATAGGCATGCATAACCGGACATATGAGCAGGTACGACATCACTGCAGTGATTTAATTAGACATGTCCGGCGGCATGCGTCTGATATCCATCAACAACAGCTTGCCACAGGTGGTGGGGTTGCCATTCATCCCCCCCTCACCAGAGTGGAGGAGCTGCTCCTAAGCATGGTGGCTCCTGGCCAACCACAGGAACAGCAACTTACATGTGTCATCATGGAGGCCGGAGCCACCCAGCATGTTGACATGGAGCATGCAGATAACATGACCTATCTGTAGACTACTGTTACCTGCACTGGTAGATTATTCATATGTGACATATGTACTGTGTGTTTAGCAGTTGTGCTGCATAGTGTTGTGCAATACTGATATTTTGAATATAATCTGTACGCCTGTGACGGTCGACTGTTGTACTACTATAGTTTAGCAAACTCACAGTAGCAATGGCACAGCTGTGGCCACTGACAAACTGTCTCATATTCTTGTAGGTCCCTCTGGTGTGACAGCAAGGCAGCCGGTCAATGCTGGTGAGTGTGTTATAATCTTAATATTGCTAATGAAATGTGCAAGTCATAGGTGAGGGGTGTAGACCATGTACATGTAACACACCTACGCATAATACATGCTGTGCATGTTTGCTGTGAGACTATGCACATCTCAGTAATGACAGTAGCTGCCTCAATCACATGCAATACACAGAGCATCACACACAATTGTGGCAACATCGTACTGGACATTGGATGGGCATAGTTGATACACATGTACACAACATACACAACTTTGTCATACGCAGTACACCTTAACATGCTACACATAGCATATCCAGACACCCACTGTAAGGTCACACTTCAGTATCCCACATGTCATTCACACAGCATACATAATATACCTGAGGGGTAGAGGCCTATCATTGGGCTGTGCGACACTCTTCAACACATAACACATTCATGTTAGTCAATGCTCCCTATTGGGCACCTTAGAAACCCATGTAACAAGTGGCTGTGTAATTGTGACTGTAGCTACAGTACTGCAGTTCAGGTACAGCATGCTAGGTGGCAGTCTGGCACACATTAGTAGCCTTGAGTAACCGCATGATGCATGAAGATGATGGCTCATGGTACTACACCCCATCCAGTTACAGTGACCACAGTACTACATATAGTAGTCATTGCTAAGCACCACAATGTTGTGTGTGTGCAAACATATGCACCTATACACAATATGCATAGCAATCACCATTTGTACAAAGTGACACAAATATGTCTTGTAATGCCATTGAGTGCGTAGGTCACATGACACACATTGGGTATGTGTGATGTTTAACGTTGCAGTCATGTTGTAGCATGCCATGTCATGGCTAGCACTGGCGCGTCCACAATATGTCCTACACTCACCATACCCACTGTACAATGGCCATGTTGAGCAATGGTATTCCATCACGTATACAGACACTGTAATCAGAAATGGATATCTATGTGACCCACAGATACATATCCAGCCATGGTATGTATACCTGTGAGTGATGGTGCACAGGACATTGCAGACCTTTTAATACTTGCACAGCAATGTTGTGTCCATGTACACATTGCGTTCCAGGGTGAGGCCAATCACTGAACAACAACACACATGCATCAAAGCCATGTATACTGTTATTAACACGGGCTGTCTACACTCGCACTGCATGATCTTGAGCAACAAACTTTCTGCATGCTGACATGTGTGATATGACTGTTTGCCTTGTGATACTGTAACCCACCTTCAACGACTATTAAGTATGTTTTGGATTGCTGGTGGTGTGTGTGGGTATCTGCTGTAGTGAGGAGTGTATTTGTGTGCATGTGTTCATGTGTGCATGTGTGCATGTGTGCCGACATCATGTACAGGTCGTAAAGTGTGTTTCCTGTCTCCCTCCCACAGGTGCTGTGTTAGGGCTGGTTCACTGCAGCAGGGAAAGTGATATCACTGAGCCACATAGTGGTAATGAAGAAAGGTGTGTTGAGGCACAGGCATGTTTGCCAGGGTCTGTCGTTAGGCCATCAATTGACAGTACACAGCTGTCCACCCCATCCATGCATACAGTCATACTGCCAATACATACATCACCAATGCCAATAGCTGAGGAACAGTGTACTGTTGGCATTGGCCAGGACGGTGTGCTATCCATGGCACATGCATCCCAACACAGCAGCCATACCCAGATGTCTGGAAGTGTACCACATAGGCAGATGTCCAGGGGTTCTTGTAGGAGCACTGCTGCTCATCATGCCACTGGCAGATGTGCCACAGGTCTGACAACGTCATGCATGTTCTAGGCTGTCATGGAGGCACAGGCACATATGGAACGGTACACCAGAGAGGGACTAAGGGCACAGAGGGCCCATAACACCGCCATCATTGACAGTATCCGTGACCTAGCAGGTGCCATCCGACTTTACACCAAGGTCACTGACAGACATTGGGGAGAGGCATTAGATATCCTCCGCAATGTCATGTCCATGTGTCAGGACAGTGCGGGATGGTTGAGACATCGACGTGGATGTATGCCAGCAACATCAGCAGCTGGCAGTCGCCGCGGACATCCCTCAAGCCACAGCCGCTCCCGTAGTGCCATTATCAGCCCCAGCAATGTTGGGGGTGGGCTGTCCATAGAATGTCCTTGAAGACCATGTGCACGTGGCTCTGGACAGTCCCAGCAGGGACCTGTGTCCAGTGTACATCCATCCGATAACTACATTGCCGCAACAGTCAGAAAATCCTTCTATGTGGCACACCTTATCACTAAGGGCTTTTCATCCAGAAAAAAGGAGGTCATTGTCCCAGTGTACTCATCATCCCTCATTAGACCCATTATAGAGTATAATGCCTCATTTCGTATGTACCTCACAAGACATCTGCAACAGCTGGAAAGGCCACAGAAATACCTCATTAAAAGAATCACAGGCCTCAAGCAGATGCCATATGCTGACCGTCTAAAAAAACTACAGCTGTACTCTGTGGCATATCGTCTACTCAGAGGTGATCTCTGCTTAACATACAAGGCCATGTCAAACCCTGAGCTGTTGGACATGCTCCACTTAAAGAAATCCCAATCCCTCAGAGCCACACGCTCCAGGGATCTAAACCTTGTAATCACAATGAACAAAACATGCTGGAGGGATAGGTTCCTGACCCAGAGACTCCCCATACTCTGGAATAGACTGCCCATACATGTCAAGCAGAGTGCCTCATTGGCCCACTTCAAAATGAACCTTGATGATTGGATGGGAGATAGGAAAGTCACCCCGGTGATCATGACAGTCGCCCTGCTACATAGGGGCCCAGATAAGTAAATATTGTGGGAAGAAATAGCCAGGGAATTGTTATGGCTAGGCTTGCATAGGCCCTAGGGCCAATAGCCTAGTACCAACCTATGAACCTCTGGGGATAGTACCCAGTCTGGCTTAGTACCTGATAGTGTCAGTAGCATCCCTGCCAGGCACAGGTACCGTATCTGTGGCCAGAGATGGTGATCTGTAAAGCCTCGCAGGTGCAGTCTGTGGCTGTCCTACAAATACCCGTATATGGCAGCCACATGGTGAAACTCTGTGCATGCAGACACACACACATACTCCAAACACCTATGGCTAACACATACCCACACACATTACAACAACATTGGCCCATTCCAGTATTCTTGCCCCTCACACACACACACACACACACACACACACACACACACATACATGTCAAATGGATGGCTCACTGTAGGCCTCTGGCGAACCAACAACACACCCTGTGCATATGAGGAAACCTGTGCCACCTCCTGTCATCTGTAACATCGATGCAGGAACAGGCTACAATGGTGCTGATGCACAGGGTGTCTATATAGCAGTATAGCAATGTTAGCATGTTGTCAGCTGTAGAGTGTAATGATATGCTTGAAGGTGTAGCTGAGCAGGCATGATGCATTAAAACTATGATTGTCATTGTAGTGTTGTTTACACCAGTGTTGGTTCCAATTGTGTATTGTCTGGCCACGTGCCACTTGGCTGATGTGTGCAGTATTGGCAGCATGTGTTAGAGAGTGGACAGTATGTGTGGGATTGTGTGTAGCACAGATTTGCAGGTGCACAGTTGTGAACATGATGGAGGTGCACTGTCTGCATGTATGTGCATAGTGGACACATGGTCAGGGTGACATGCTCTGTATTACACAGCAACACTCCATAGTTTCTATTGGTGGCCAGTATGCATTGTACTACACACATTCCAGAACCTGACTACACATGTGTGTATGACATGGTTTGACACTGTGCTGTGGGTGATACTGTTACTATCTGTCATTGTTTTGCATTCTGGTGGTATACATCACTTCAACAGTCTGACCATAACCAATCGTTAGATGATGTCTTGACAACCGAGACAGAGATGTAGGACACACAGCAACATTTGGATCCTTCAGGTACTATACAATGCCAGTAACCACTGGTATTCACCTGCACCCATTACTGAGACCACTCCTGTTTGCCATATAGCTCTCTTAGGTACAAGCAATCACAGTAGGGATATGTCCGTCCACGTCTGGTAATGCATACTGTGGGTGGCCTATAATGCATTCTCCAGATGACACACACATACTCCACAAGGGTATCATACAGACAGATGCCTGTTGTCAAACCCATGCTGTAAAGCTATAAGCCAAACTAAGCATAGTCATCCACCTTTAATTAACATATTATCCCCACAGTACCACATAGGTAGTAGCCACCAGCATGATTAACAGGTACCGATGTGTACATGCAACCAAGTGTTATGTCATCTCACCTTTGTTAATCACATTTCCAACGGTATTTTGGAATCCCTTGGTGGATCACATAAGCAATAAGGGGTCTGCATGCATATCCACAGTTTGTTCTACACCTATGAATAGTCATCATGGACAGACTTTGCTGCGTTTGAACAGGTCTGACATATACCTCGGCCATAGACCCTCTCTCACACATTCCAATAGGAATCGTAATGACTGTGTGTGACACAGATGACCTAGGCCAGGGATCACTGCAGTGGTTGGCCTTGTCACAAGCATACAGATGTGACCTAAGGTCTGGGAAGCAGCAGCACAGTCTGGCAAGGATGACAGCTGTGTTCTTGGAGAAAGCAGGGTTCCCACACATGCAATCATTGAGGTAACATGTACAGATATGTATTTGACACACAGCTAGCTCACATGTGCAATGCATACTGATATGTCATACAGTGGTAAAAGCAAAACCTACAACACATTGACCAACAGTGTCACACACATACAGCACACACACACTCACCAAGTGCAGGATTCAAACCTCTACCTAAATACTTCATGATACTAGAGGAGTACGCATTAACACGACGCACTATGCATATTACTGTTAGTTCTCTTTTCCACAGGTATATTTGTAGGATGGTGATATCATCAGACTTGACAAAGGTTACATTACCACTTTTGAGGTGTTTCACTACTCTCCTAAACGGTTGTTCCTTCCCAAGGGGAAAAAACACAAACACACACAGTTGCCCAGTGCAGGATTCAAACCCCTACCTAACTACTTAATTATACTAGAAGAGTACGCATTAACACGACACGCTATACATATTACTGGGAGTTTTCTTTTCCACAGGTATATTTGTGGGATGGTGACATCATCAGACTATACGAAGTGTGTTACATTAGGTGACATTAGATGGCCTGCATTGAAGGAATGTCTAAACACTTTGGCCATGCGATTATAAAAGGTGAGTTTACTATCTACCTGTGTCCCCAGGGCCATAATTACTTTCTCCGTACATGCTGGATTACTACCTATGTGGTAATTTGTGTGCAATTTGTATTACCCAAAGAGGATGACTATGCATTCTTTGCCATTCAGCTTGACGGCATTGTTTTGACACCAGGTATCTGTCTCTATAAGACACTTCTGGAGGATGTCTGTGTCAGCTGTACAGTCAATTATGGACCACAGTTTCCAGTCATCTGCAAATCTGTTCAGCCTTACACCTGCCATGCTTGTTTGTACCTCTGAGCAGTATCGACTGAACAGGTGGGGTCCCAGGACCAAGACATGTGTAATGCCATTTGTGACTGGCTTAGAGTTGGACATGGCACCTGCAACTATGAACATGTGTGTTTGATCTGTGAGCCACTTGGCCACCCATCCTGTGACATAGCTGTTCATGTTCAAGCTGGTACACTTGTCCATGATGACAGAGTGGGGAATGGTGTGGTAAGCCCTTAGTGAGGTCCAGGTGGGCTGTGTGGACTACTTTCACCTCCATCTATGTTCATGGTAACTGTTTTAAATAAGTCAACTAGGTTTGGGAGCCAGGCTATGCCTTTAACAAGGCAAAGTTGTGTAGAGTCCAATGTCCGGAGATCTTCAATGTCTCAGTGTGTGGGTTCCATGATGATTTGCTCAATAGCTCTGTAGACCAGGCTGAGTACACATGTTGGGCAATGGTCTCCAGGTTCTGTTTTGGCACACCCTTTGTGGAGCTGGATGACTTAGTGTATGCCATTCTACATAGCCTGTGATATGCTTGAGTCTGGACAGTGAATGTAGGTGAGGGTGTAGTTCCTTGTGGGCCTAGTGTAAGACGCAGCCTGGGACAACTTACAGTCACATTGATGCTATGTTCTTAGCTTTGGTGAGGGCTGTCTTTTACCTGTATGTCCATGACGTCTGTGTCTCTGCATTCTTCTGTGATAGACACAGGCCCTTTTGGGGGTGATGGGGGGTGTTTACACTGCACTTGTCCCCCTGAGGGCTCTATCAGGTGTTAGTTTCCACCTTATGTTGTCTAGCTTATTTATGGGCAACGACCACCAGATTGTTTTCTTATTTTTGGAGGAGTGCATTTTGGTTTTATTTGTGATGTCTCGATCCATGCATCCCTGTAGATGCTCATAGGATGCACTTGTAAATGATTTGGCAGATTGTATACCATTATCCTATAGCAAGAGGGCTTTGGAACTTTCCATTTTGGTCTTGGGAAGTGTGCAGTTTGCTTTTGAAAATGTCTTCACAGTCATTTCATTGACTGGGTGTGGGGGTGGGATGTGGATGTCCAGTGTGATTACTTAATGATCTGATATTACCAGCGAGGAGTTTATCTCTGTTGTGGAACACTGGTACCTCATGTTGGTGATGATCATGTCCAGTATGTTGTCAACTCTAGTGGGCGTGCTGACCAGCTGTTCCAGGGTGTTAGAGTTTCTTAACTCTAGGACACATTGGGCAAAGGACGTTGTATACGAGTAATTCACCCACTCATTGTTTGGGTAGTTGTAATCTCCTCATATAATGGTGTTTGATAGGACCTTTATATTTGCCATTGTTCTCCAGAATACTGAGTGAGGTTTCTGAGACAAGGTACATGATCTGTAGCAGGCTACAATCTGATGGGCAGCTTTGCCCAATGTTAGTTGCACTTGCATGGTCTCCAAGGCCTCTTGCTGTGGCAGTAACTTGGAGGTGTGGATATCCATAAGGTAAATGGCTACACCACTTCCTTTTGCATTTCACTCGTGGTCTTCGGTCCAAAGGTCAGGGTGATTGTGAGTGTTTTACGTGGATCATATCCAACAGCTGCATGTCTGACATAGCTTTGGATGTTACGCAGTGAACATCTCCGAGTAGGCGATATGCAAGGGAGTACGGATGGAGCATTTTGCGATGGTCTGTGTATGGCATGTATTTCAGGCCACTAATGCTCTTTGTGAGGTATTGCTGCTGGCTTTCCAGTTGTTGTAGTTGTCTTGTGAGCTACATAGCAACAGTGGCGTTGTACTCTTTTATAGTTCTAGTGAGTGGTGAGTAGAGGGGAACAATGTCCTCTTTTATTCTGCGCGAGACACATTTTGTGATGGTGTGCCACATAAGAGGGTTCATAGGTTCATAGGTTCATAGGTTCATACTAGGCTATCTGCCCGAGGGCATTTACAAGCCTAGCCCATCGTTTTGTGGCTTAGGCCACCCCTTTAGTATGGGGAACTATACCCATTATTTTTCTGTGCCTCTGTCGACTATTGTGGGAATGTGCATATCACAGTTGCATCCACTGTCCACACGTGACCCAGGGTCTCTTGTCACACTTAAAGTGTGAGGTATACTACCACCTATGTTGTAGTCCTTGGCTACAGAGATTTTAACAAATGTGATGATAATGCACCTTTTGGCATTGAGCTACAGCCCATGGCTTGGACAACAGCCATCTGTCTCAGTGAGGCCCTTTTGTAGGATGTCCACATCTTTAGTGTTTACAATGATGGCTCCTAGTTTGCAATCCTCTGGAAACTTCAGTAGTCACAGAACTTCCATGTTAATGTTTACTTCAGGGAAGTAGATACTACACAGCCTGGGAAGTTATCTAGTCCCATGGCTGCTGTGATAATGGCTTCGGAGAGTGTTTTTTACCTGTGCAGCCGTGATGACAGCAACTTTGCAGTCTTCCATTATAGACATGTGCTCTTTCATGGGTGAGAGGGGGGGTAAAGTTAACACTGATCCTATCTGCCAGGATGTTGCCAATATCAGTTGGCTCTGTACATTTAGTGCCATTGAGCTGTAACTAAGAACAGATCTGAGTGTAACCATGACATGGACCTGTCTGTTGGGCAGAGATCTCCTGCGTAGACAGTATGTAACTGAGTACAGCTATGGTTACATTCATTCTTGTTGCATGGGACAACTATTTGAGGCCAGTAATCCTCTTGTTAAGGTTCTTCATTGTTCTTTCTAGTTGCTGAACGTGCCTAGTCAGATTCCTCGCAAGTGTGTTGTGGTAGTCTCTGACAGGTCTGATGACTGCTGAGTAGTGGCAACCTCCTCTGACCTACATGCACAGACGTTGGCAGTTTGTGTACACACATAGCAGGATTTTCAGACCACTTTGTGAATGTGTTTCTGGAAGTAGAGATGACTATACACATTTGTCCATAGATCCCTTATCATCACATCCGTATTTAGCCTAAGTGTGTGAGCATGCCCAGTATGACCTTTCAGTATCTTCCTGCCTGACATTTGCTTCATTTGTTTAAGTGTGTGAGCATGCCCAGTATGACCTTTCAGAGTGATGCAGAATGAAATCCACTACATTTGTTGGAGTGTGTGAGCACGCACAGTATACACATTTATACCATATGTGTAAGGTAAATCAAGGTGTATTTTTACAGCAGGGTTCACCTTTGTGTCATAGATCAACAGGGATCATGCTGTCCCTGCAGGGCTTCCATGAGACACTTTGCATAGACCTATCAACATTTCTACATACAGGGGGGACAGCTATTCTTTGTACATTTCTAACCGTGGGTACACCGGATTGTTATTGTGGGTATACATAGGATGTGGGTTTCACCTGACACTTATACACATTTGCTGTGCCTGCACTGCTATGTACAGGACACCATTACAGTCTGTACTGTTGCCTATCGTACTGGCTTGAGGCATACTAGTGTACTACAGGTCTTAGCATCCATTGCCACATATATTAGCTTGCGACTTCATAGCCTACACAGCCCACATCACAACGCCTGGCCTGATATTCTCTTTCTGCAAAGGCATGTGGGCGAGGTTACCCATTTGGCTCATTAGGGGCATGATACAGCATTGCTTTGTGTTTGCATTAGTGTACAATTGTCCTGCTGTGTCTGTACCACTGTAATGCTATCATGGTTTAGTGGTTCAGTACTGTGACTATAGTGCACAGTATCCTGGGTTCAAGCCCTGTCACTGCTTTCTATTTTCATGCTGGACAGACCAGACTGCTTAAGGTACAGTAAAGCAGATATGAACATGTTTAACTGACTTTTCTCAACTTTAGCTGACCTTTTAGACAACGTTTTACTGTTTTATTTATTGTTATATTACATGTCAGTGTGCTTGTTTTCTTTTTTGACATCTGATGGTACATTTGGAGGCAATGCATATTCATGAATGACGTATCATGGGGTGAGTTTTGGGCAGGGCTTGCTACTGCGCATGTGGTGAGGCCCTCAAGTAAAAGATCGCCGGATTTTCTTCCTATAGCTGTGAGCTTCCAAATGAGGCTATGAAGTTATGTCTGTGTCATCTGAATGTTGAGAAATTTACAGAAATATGAAAATTATTACATACAAATAAACAGTATAAAAATAATATTCAGTACCTCTTTAGCTTCATTAGACATAGGTCAAATATCAATACAATTGTGTTTGTCATTATGTATGCTTTAAGATGAAATCTTTTGATACCTTGTATGTAGCAAGGTTTTGGAATTATTAATGCAAATATGAACAAGCAATATCTGACAACTAGAGGCATCAGTAAGAGGTAAACGCAGAAATGCCTGGAGGCACATTAGGCTGTAATGAGTACATAGGGGATGACCAAGATTAACTAAGGGGGGAGAGGAGGGAAAAAGTTAGTGCAAAGTAGGAAGGAGGTGATAGAAGTACACAAAGACAGGTAGTATAGTGCATATTCTTAGCTGTGGACAGACACTATATTAGCATATTCCTTCCTCCTTAGCCAAGGTAAAGCATTTTTTCATCCTGTGGGGGAATATGCTTTTCACATTTTTATTAGTATTTCCCGTCTTCTGTTTCATTACTCAAGGATTAATCTATGCTTGTGCACTTTTTTATTTTCTTTTAACAAGTTAGTTGGCAGTATTAGCGGGGACTCATTAAAATGAAAAATGACTGTAGAATAATATTTCATTACAGCCTTCCTTTGATTTTTAATGCTAGAGTTCTTGTAGACTATATAATCAAAATCAGTAAAAATCATACAGAAAAAAATAACTGCAATCATTGCCTGTGTAAATCCTGCTTTATAGTTTTAAATCCACTATTTTTAATTTGATGCTGCTCTTGTTTATTCGGTATCATTATGTGGACCACAAGGGATGGTACCTTAAGGGTACGATCAATTGGAAAAGACCTCCCTACCGTCCGCATTTTGTCAAGCTATAATGGCTCTACCTGCATTCTGCCTCACAGTGTAGATTGAGGAAAGGCCTTATACTACAGATGGTGGACTGTATGGCGACACCAAAACAGATATTTAAGAAAAATATTCATGCATATGTTGGACATTTATCACACTAGCTATTTCTGTACTGAGTTCTCTCTTGTTGGACTAAGTAACTCAATGACAACATTTTAAAACGTTTCAGCAGGCAGTATACACATTTCATATGCCATTAAATAAGCTGCAGATGTAGGTGTGAAAATATCAGCTCTCACCTGCATAAACTTTTGACAATGCCAAGCTAATAAGTAGAAATGTGCTATGCGCAACATTAAAACAAGTTGTATAATGTGAAAACACTCAGCTGATGAAGAAGAGCAATAAAACATAGTCAGCTGTACAAACTTGATTTTTCCTTTCACATACATGATACAGCGATAAAAGAGAAAGACACACACAGAAATGAAAGTAGAGATGCATAGCGACATAAATTAATTGTTATATTAATCTTCAGCCTAAATTATTTGGATCATTAGAACAGCTTTAAAAGGAAGTAAATGACAGCAATTTAATCAAAATGAATTAAAATCATACATAAATAATGATTAGAAAGCTTGGAGTACTAGCTAATTAATTTATGAGATGTACTTAACCACTCAATTTATAAAAAACTATACACATGCATCAAGGTCTGCTTAATGTTACCCTCTAGTATGTTACGGACATTTATGCATGCCTCTGTTTTATATAGAATGTTATTATTAAGATATGCGCACATCTTCGTCTGTGTGTTAAGATATGCGCACATCTTCATATGTGTGTGTGTGTGTGTGTATACCACCTGAAATTTAAAACACTGATGCTTTTACTAGAAAGCTGAGAACCTGCTCAGTAAATGGTTTGATCTTTCAAATGTTACATAAACCATGAGTCAACACGAGCAAACAAGAGCAAAACCATTTAAATTATAGTATCATGTTCTTATATTTTTCTCTGGCTGTCCTCCTCTCTGAGCTCTGCTCTTTCTCTCTTCTTATCCCATTTCCATCTTACTTTACAGATTTTAGTGACATTTGACTCCCTCTTTGGAGTTTAACGACACCTTCCCAATAGATAATGTAACAGTAATGGATTATAAACCACAGTGATGTACAGTACTCAAGATTAAAAAAAAAAAAAAAAAGTTTTCTAGGTGAGACCATCTGACTTCAGCAATAATAGTCACAGTTTATTGCATTGCTTTGGAAATTTTTTCATGGTCCCCACTTTAAGGCTTTCTTCTGGTCTAATGTATAGAATACTATAACCTGCAAATTCAAAACTGTACATCAACAAAAAGCAAACTGTCCTAACATTTTCACAGAAACCATTCAATATCCAGGATGTAGAAGGGATATGCCATTCACCATAATCAACTGTAAGAAAATGTATATAATGCAACTAAATAGACTAATGAAACCAGGGTTGAATTACTCAGAGGTCCGTCCAAAGGTAAAATACAATATAATTCCAGTTCTATAATAATATCTGTGATATTGTTTCCTGATTAGATTACTAGAGAAATCAAGCACATAGGGTTGTGTTCATGTTTCAGGACCATAAAACAAAGGATTGTGATAAAAGCACATTTTGAGGTATGTTTTCTGAAGACTGATGGGATTTAGAGGGTTAAATTCCTCCAACAACTGCATGTCTGAAAAGCAATACTAAATCATTCTGTCTGATGTTTTAATGAAAAGGATGACAGCTTTGAAAATGCTTTGATCACAGATGAGCAAGGAATATGGATGCAGATTAGTTTTTTAAATATAAATAAAATAGCTACACTAAAATAAAAATAATAATGAAGCTCTTGTATGTTGTTTTGAAATTCAAAGCAACCTGGGAGCTGCAGAAATGCAAATAGTAGATAAAAAGCATAAATCGTCAATTCACTTTTAAGAATTCAGTAGAAACTTTGAATATATCACAGAAAAACAGGGAAAACTGTACAGGTTAAATAGACCAAATATTTCTTGCATTTGTTCATAGGTTTATAGGCTGTTACTTGGCTAATGTCCACTAGGGCTCTTACAAGCCTAGCCATGCATCCCAAACCATTTGGGTCCAAAGTATCATACCGGGTCATGTTAGCAGGCAAATACCTAAGGATTTCTTGGGTGGGAGGGTTATTTAGGATAATACTTTTCTTATTGATGGTCTTTGTCCATAAGGGACATGGGGGCTCGACCACGGTTAGGGATGAACTCTATTTTACATAGATGGGGAATCTATTCCATAGTGCAGGGATCCTTTTGGACACATATTTGTCTCTCCAGCATGTTCTGTTTATGTCAGAATTGCAGTTCAGATCCCTGAAGCTAATGTTTCTGGTCTGTTCATTTTGCATATGTGCAACAGATATATCGAGCATGGGTCTGAGGAAGCCCTCTAAGCCAGGCAAATATCCCCTCTGAGCAGCCTAAAGGAGACTGAATAGGGAGGCAGAGCCTTTAGGGGATCAGTGGTGGACAGGGTATTCATACCTTGAATTCTCTTGGTGAGAAACCTTTGTGAGCATTCCAATTATTGCAAGTGTCTGGTTAGATACATACCAGAGGGGGCATTATGTTCAACTTCATTGGACCTGGATCCCATACTTTTATCTATAAGTTGGGCGACATAGAATGATTTTCGTATTACCTTCGCTACGTGTTGATCAAAAGTTGGATTACTGTCTACACAAGGTCCCAGATGCCTTACTACTGGGTTGACACTTAGAGGCATTTTATCAATGGAGTAATTAACATTTGGTGACAGTTTCCAAAAGGGCATTATAATGCATTTTTTGGCATTAAGTTTTAGGACATGACTTTGGCACCAGTCATTTGTCTATTAAAATGACTTGGAAGATGTTTGTGTTTTGGGGGGAATCTATTAACAGCGCTCAAATTATAGTCATCAACTTGGTGAGCCAAAAGCCTATAATATCCACCTTAACTTTGTAAACTGTCTTGTGAATTAAGCAAGTGAAAAATCACTTCATGCTTTCAGTAAAAAATGTAAAGAACTAACATTTTTTGGTAGAAAACCTCTTGGAACGTGTGTGTGTGTGTGTGTGTGTGTGTGTGTGTGTGTGTGTGTGTGTGTGTGTGTGTGTGTGTGTGTGTGTGTGTGTAAAAGCCCTGCTTTTTAAGCATTATAAATAAAGTGGAGCACAATGCAATGACAAATGGTAGTGCTTTCTGCAGCACTAATTTTTGCTAGGTGCTCTCTGAGGCAAAATGGACACATAGCCAAATCCTGCTAGTTGCCTAGTGGGTGCAGTGAACGGACAGTGTGTGAGGAGAATCCCAATACCCACATACTGGCCTGGAGTAGAAGAGGCCACAACCTATTACTATAAAAAGGGAGGGACTAAGGAAAAGAAATATAAACGTACAGAATACTGTGGAGACTGTCAAAGGCTGGGGCCTGTAAAGATGTAGACTGAGTATCATAGAGATGTTAGCTCCTCTATCAGAGAAAGAAAGACAGAAAAAGAGAGAGACTTCTCTGGAAAGACAAAAAAGATTTGGATTGTAGATAGTAAGACTAAGTATCAGAGGCTTTGGCCTCTCTGACAGAGATTGGGAAATACAAGAAAAATAATCTGGTTCCACACAGCAGTGAAAATCAATATGGCCTTTATTGTAGCAAGTTAAGCGCTTTCTCGGAACAACATCCGGTTCATCAGACCAACAAAGATAGAATAACAGTTACATTTTTAAACACTAAAACATCCAATCAAAGATCAGATAAAATGTGCATCATAGCTAAAAGCCATGTGATAAAATACATCTGTAGAATATATAGATCTTAAAAAATTGAATAAAGACAGACTAAATGAACAATATGTACTTAAAAATGGCAATGACTACAATAGTAAAAAATAATAAAAGATGGACTATTGAAATATATATGATAAAATATTAAAACAGAAATCAATGCTTTAATGGCCGTGCTTTATGGAAGGGTTTCAAAGAAACTCTGTTGTTTAAACCAGGAGGTTTATCAGCTTGAAAGCTCAAAGTCCATTTCTGTTCACTAGATTCTGTTCTATTATTTGTCACCTCGTCTCTTGGTTCTATGCAGAATCTCTAGTACCATAAAGCTAAATTTATGTTCTTTACCCTCTTTAGCTACATGTAGTGATAGTGCACTGGTTTCTTTAACATTCCTAACATCCCTAAGGTGTTCAAGTATTCTATCCTTAAACACCCTGTTTGTCTTCCCTATGTAAAATGAGAAACTAGTACAATAGCAAAAACAGACAACATTTTTTGTTTGACAATCTGCATAAAAAGCAGTATCTATCTTAAAACCCAAAGTGGGATGTGTGAAATGATTACCAATGAGTATATGTGTACAGGCCATACAATTCCTACACACATATATATATATATATATATATATATATATATATATATATATATATATACTAAGTCTATCAGATATTATAGTTGATTTAGTATTAAAGGATCAATAACAGAGCTGACTCTTAAGTGATCTATTATTTCTAAAAGCAAAATCTGGCTGTGTGCCAATGACCCCATTCAACTCATATACAGCAGACAGAATATTCCAGCTCTTTTTAATAATATCACATGCTACATGCACATTGCTGGCAAAAGTCAATGGCATCCTTAGCTTATTCCTAGAGGCATCAGTGGAAGCGTCACTTGAGAAAGTATTGTCAGTATTATCCCTGTTGTTAATACTAGTGGGGAGGAGGGGAAAGTATGGCTGGCACTTACCTGACCTATGCCACCATCCTTCTGCTATTTGAGAATCAATAACTTTACTGCTATAGCCTCTTTCTAAAAATTCTTGTTTAAGTGTTTATAATGCAACAATGAGACTATCATCATCACATCATTAAAAAGTCTCATAGTTCAAAATATCTGTCCTTTCAACGCATTCAATTTCGTATGATTCGGATGCATACTACCATAGTGTAGAACATTATAGCAATAACCCACGCCTGGGTGTGGGTAATGCTGGATTTACCCACGGTTGGTGTGGTTTGGTTCCGAGGGCGAAGCCCGAGGGACCAAACAAAGCCAACCGTGGGTAAATACAGCATTACCCACACCCAGAAGTGGGTTATTGCTATTATACCATGACATTATTTAAGAAAAGAAACTATTACTTTTCTTAAATAATGGCATAGTATAATGCCTGTTTACTGCCCTTCCGCAGATGTCTGGCATCTGCGGCAGTTCTGATGTACTGCGCGCCTGCGCAGTACATCAGAGCTGTGGGCAAAAGCAACGGAGAAAGCAAGATCTCTGTTGCTTTTTTTTTTACTGTTTTCGCTATGTTAAACCCATTTAACATAGCGAAACAGTAAAAAAAGCAATGGAGATCTTGCTTTCTCCGTTGCTTTTTTTTTAAAACCTGTCTCGCTATGTTAAATGGGTTTAGCATAGCGAGACAGCTTTAAAATAAGCAACGGAGATCTCCGTTGCTTATTTTAAAGCTGGCTCGCTATGTTAAACCCATTTAACATAGCGAGACAGTGTTTTAAAAGTAAAGTTATACTAATGGAAAAAAGTCTGGGTGACCGGATCTTTTTCCATTAGTATAACTCGATTTACAATGTGCACGCTGGCCAATCAGCGTGCACGTTTTGGGGGGGGGGTCATGGTATAATATTCTTTCTAACAGTTTTCTTATACAAAGTAGCAGACACAGTGGATAAATTATTTTTAGTAACTTTAACATCCAAAAACTCTACTTCTTTATCAGAATATTCATAGGTAAAACTCAAAAAACTATTTAACTGATTTAAGTATAAATGTGCTATGGGCACAGCTTGTGCTAATAGCTACGCCAACCTATACCTAGCTAATTGAGAAGCTAAACATGTACTTTTGAATAATGAATACCAGGTTAACATCAAATGGTATGAACGTTTTGTGGATGATATTTTTTTGTTGTGGCATGGCTCAGAGCAGCGGCTACAAGAGTTTCTTTTATACTTAAATCAGTTAAATACTTTCTTGTTTCAGAATGCTGTGTCCATCCCTGGGAAAGCAGCCGCTGCCATTAGTAACACGGCTGGCCCCATTTTTCTTGTCAAAAAGAAACAGAAAACCAAGCATATCACTACTCCTCTTCAAATTTCTTTAGACAGGAGTAATTTACTGGGACTGACTCTGGGTTTAATACAGGCTATTGTTCCTTCTTGTAAATTAATTTCTGGTAAATGAAAGAGGGATTCCTTGTTTTCTGCAGAGATTTGAGATTTTGAATCTGAACAGGAAGATGCAGGGATGAACTCAGATTTCTAGTTCAGATTCAGAACAGAGCTCATTCTCTTATTCTGACTGTAGGGGGTTTCATTTCTCTGAGACTATTGCTAGAATGTGCCAGTATTTTCAGTGGAAGAACACTGACGTTTCTCAGTCCCTCAGAAAATAGTATGAGTTTTGCAAAAGGATTTTCCAGAACCTACACCCATTCCTCCTGTTCTGTACGTTTTAGAGGATGTGTGTGTCACTGTCTGCAATTTTCCTGTTAGCCAGCTGCCACTTTTAAATTTTTATACACTATTCCCAGACCTGGCCCATAGCTTTAGTCTTAGTTGATCCCATTGCTTTCAAGTACTTAGTTAACCCCAGTCCTGCTCTTTTTGATAGGGATGGGAAAACTATTGATAGGTATGGGAGGGAATAAAGTGTATACTTCTGCAACTTTGGTTTTCAGAGTTTTGAATTGCCATGTTCATATGTCAACGCTTGTTCTAACAAATTGCGAAAGTATTCTGAATGTTTTATCTGCAGTTTCTTCTTGTGAGGAAAAGTCTGCTTTAAAAAAATTGGTTTCTTTTTTTAGTTTGCATGGGTCACCTCTCATTGTTTGCAGCGTATTGTAGGGCCCTGCTAATACTTCTTCCAGGGCTATGGTCACTGGTACTGTTTTTAAGGAGGTTTGCAAGACTGCATTCTTAGAACCTTCAAGATTATTTTAAAAGTGATATTTTGAATTCTCCCTTGGATAGAGCTTTAGTGTTTGGCCTTCCTGTTGCAAAGGTGATCAAAAATGTGAGATGAAAGAGGCAAACTGATCCAAGGAATCTCTAAGACTTTTCAGCTCTCCTTTTCCAAATGGTTCAAGTGATTTGCTTTCTCTTATACCATTTTTGGTAGAAAACAGAATAAACAGTCTCAACAGAATTCAAGTAAACAGGGGATTAAGAAGGAATGGTACGGGAGTTCCAAAAAGAAGCCTCTAACATCTCCATACCACTGATAGGAGACCTTGTGACCCAATCCCACCCCGGCCCCCTTTTTTTCTTTGACAACAGACTGCTTCAGACAAATGGGTTCTGGCTATCATTCATCGATAAGGCAGTGGGAGAAAATTCCTCCTTTCAGGGGTCATTCCTAATTCTCCAGATCAGACTCTTTTGTTTCCACCTATTCATCATCACATGCTGTCCCAAGGACTGATCGAACCAATTCTTCCTTCCCAAATGGGAAGGGTTTTTATTCACGGATGTTCCTAGTGCCAAAGAAAGAAAATACTTGGAGATCAGTTCTGGATCTTTCTTTTCTAAACTTGTTTGTGATAGTGCCCTAATCCAAAAATTATGTCACTTCACAACCTGTTACCTCTTCTTCATCTTTCAGGTTTCCTGGTATCACTAGATTTATAAGATTTTTATCACTCCATTTCTATTCATCCAGGTGTCAGACTTTTAAGGTTTTGTATGTCTGGATCACATTATCAGTTCTTTATCTTAACCTTTGGACTTTTCACTGCACCAGTTGTGTTCACAAAGTGTTTAGCTCTAGTTATAGCTCATTGCAGACTACAGGGTATCAACATGTTGCCATATTTAGACAACTGGCTTATCTTTACAGTCATTTTCAAAGTGGTAGGAATCTTGCTCTTGGGTGAGATCTCTTTTACAGAAGCTGGGATTCCAAAAAAGTCTTTCTTGACTTCCTCACATAAGCTTGTGCTCCTGGGATGCTACCTAGACACCTCAGTTCAGAGAGTTTTTTGCCACATGAAAAAACTGACCCTTCTTTACATCTGTTTCTAGGTTTTCCACTCAGACTTCGGTCATTGTGAGGGAATACCTCAGAAGTTTCAGTCTCATGGCATCCAGGGGTGGCTCGTGCCATCGGACTGCAGGGCTGCAGCCCCCAGATATGAAAAGAAAAAGAAAGAACAACATTTTAAAAAATAAAATATTATTTAAATTAGTATACTATTGTATACTGGCTGCTTTGCTGTGACTGCAAGTCCGACTGACTCGCTGTTAAAGCGCTGGAACTCGAACTGTGCAGGCTTGGTGAGTTTTGGGTTTAAAAAAAAAAAAAAAAAAAAGACAAAACAAAAAAAATAGTTTCTGTAAATCTGGACTGCTTTAAAAGCAGTCCAGATTATGAAGAGAAGGCATCAGTGTACAGATGCCCAGAAGTCTATGTGGTTTGTAACTGCAGTAAAGTGGAAGGGGATCAGACTGCCATGTCCGCAGTTCAGTACGTGACATGGATGGCTACTGATTGGTTCTCTTCTTGGTCTCGTTCTCTTCCAGTGCTGGGAAAAAGAGAGTGAGAATTTGAAACAGTCAGGGAGTCAGCAGCAGTACTTCTTGTCTGGAGTTCAATTGGACAGCAGAGCAGATAGAGCAGTGCAGCACACCTTAAATTCAACTTGGTTGACGGTGACCTGTTGCCTGGATAATGGATTGGGGAAAAAACGGAAAGAGGGACATAGCTCCTGGGATCAACAGTAGGACCATTCCTGTGTAAGGACATTACTGTGATTATTCCCTAGGCCTTGGACATGTACCAGAGGAAAGGTTTGACTAAATAAGTTTAAATGGGACTGATGAGGAAACATTTAATGCTGAATAGGAGACAGGCCGGTATTAGAAAACTAGTATTTTTTGGTTTTTTATATATATATATATATAGAGAGAGAGAGAGAGAGAGAGTATTTAGGACCTTTTCAGAGGTGCTTTTGGAGGGATGTATAGGCTGGGTGTTAAGGGGGCAGGGAGTGGACAGCACAGGAATGCTAGAACTGAATGTATGTGTGTGTGTGTGTGTGTGTGTGTGTGTGTGTATATATATATATATATATATATATATATATATATATGGGTCTAGGACACATGCTCGACTAGCATATGTCCAAATCACAAAACATTGAACACACATACACAAAAGCGCTTAACATCGAAAAGCGCTTCCGTGTATGTGTAGTTCAAAAAAAAAATCTATGTTTGCTTCCCACACCCTCCTACTTTATTATTCTCACTCCGAGATCACACTACAGTGGGGAAAAGGCAATCTTCCCTTACCTGCACTGTAGTCCGATCTACGAAACAGGCACACATACACGGAAGTGCTTGTCGATGTTAAGCGCTTTCGTGTATGTGTGTTCGATGTTTTGTGATTCGGACATATGCTATTCGAGCATGTGTCCGGATCCCATATATATATATATATATATGTGTATATATACACACACACACACACACACACACACACACACACACACACACACACACACACAGAGAGAGACAATGTCTTCATTGTTAAAACAAGTGGTATCACAGGAAATACACTCACTGTAGTGTTCCATAGTACTTGTAAGTTTCCTAACAGTTAAAAAAGGCTTTTATGACTATCTTTGCTGGAGGTGGTAAGATTTAGTTTATGCTTGATTTTGTGGGATTTTCTTATGTCTAACTGCTCTGTTAATCTTTTTAAGGTTGTTTATAGTTTGAATGTATTCCAGTATATTCTTTAGTATCAAAAGATTTTTTTGTGTAGTTTCTTTTTTTTTAAACAGCTTTATTGAAAACATTATTGTAACGAGCAAATATTTTGAAAAAGATTGAACAAAATTTTTTTTTTGGAGTACAATATTTAAAAATAGAAAACATTTATATAATAATTATAATAAAAACTATATACAATGATGTTCACTACATATCAAATAACAGAATCAGGGAAAAGAGAGGAGATAAATAAAATAAGTAAAAAAAGAAGAAAAGGAAGATTACTGCATTAATCATTAATCTAGTTCTTTAATAGTTCATGTATGTTTTTCCATTGATAATATAAATCTGTATTCCTCTTAGATTTAGATTAATAGTCAACATTTCTAACTTAGATATTTCCAAGAGAAGACCTTTAAATTCTTTAAGTGAGGGAATAGATGAACCTCGGGATTCATGAAGTTTGCGCCAGGCGCAGATGCCAAATATGGCCGTCGAGCGATTCAGGTACGATCCAATTCCACGTGCACTACCGGCATACACCAGAACTGCGCAGCCCTCGGCTTAGGTATGCTAATCACCCCATGTGCAGTGTCGCACCATGCAAATGAAGGCATATAGTGATTCATGAAGTGGTGCAGGCGTAGGGTAAGCCCACAAAAATGTAAACCACAAAACACGGTTTACATTTTCCCAAACAGAACATCGGAGCTATGGAAGCGGGCCAGACCCACGTATCACAAAGTTAACATATGCCAATAGTGAAATACACAGCCAATGGCATAAGAAAAGATGCACAACACGTAAAAAACAACATTTAATGTCATGTCCACAGTAACGCACAGCACAACCGCAGGGCATGTGTGCGGAAACTGTAACATAAAGAAATAATATAAAAATGTCATAAAATCGCAACATAATGGAAATCAGGTTTACAGCATAATACACAATGGTAGGTATGGAACACCACAACCAAGGTGCAAGGGTTGCTAAGGGCCTGCGATAGTGTCCAGCGTGGTAACTATGAATTAGTAGTCAATGCCATGCAAATGAGGCAGATAATACTGAATCGCAAATGTCCCGCCGGATGAAGGTTGTACCATACGGCGCAGCGGTATAACACCGAGGAGTGGCTCAGAGGAGATACATGACATCAGCAGAGGGGTGTGCCACCGTAGCAGTAAGCACATTGGAGCAATGCAAATCTGGCCTGTCCGTTGCTAAGCAAAGCTACAGGACAGGGGTGGGGAGGAAGGTATAGAATCGTTTAGCTGAGAGCAAACATGGTTCCCAAAAGCGCATGTGTACGGGGATGAAAACGTGCCCGAAACCCAGTAATCGGATGCACGCGCCACGAACAATAGCACAAACAGGAAGGTCAGGGGAAGGAAATGCTGAAGTAGGGTAATTGGAGTACTAATGAGCAATCAACACCAATTAACTCAATCGACGGCAGCTGACAAGTCTGCTTGCAGAAACCTGCAAAACAGGATAGGGGAGGCATTGGAATGCAAAGAAAGGAGGGGAGGTTTTGGATTGCAAAGATAGGAGACTTGACACAGCAGAGCAAAGCAAACCGACAGCAGACCGGCAGTAGCACACAACGCAAGATATGCCAGGTCCAGGAAAGTACAAATGAAAGTAGGCTGCTGGATGCATGCCAGAAAATGGTAGGTGCAACATGCAGAAATGTAATGGGAAGGTCAAGAGGTAATCCATGGCAGCCAAATGTAATTCAACACCAAAGGCACCACAATAGTAGTTCCGGCAGTAAAACACAAGATATCCTGTAGCTACGATCGTACATACACACCCTATGACATCATCGGTGTTCACAGCACAATAGTATAAAGTGTGAAAGCACCCTACACACACCTGTGTATTCCCAAACACTGCACCATAGGTGTAAACACACGGGGAACTTTTAAAATGTACATGTTGGGAGCTGCCATAGCTGAGATTCATCAGCATGTGTTAGAGACTGACGGTGTTATGGAGGATGATGCCGACAACCACCGCAGGCCTCGGAGGAGAAGGAGAGTGTTCAGACCAAGGGTAACCTACCAGGGGCTACATGACCTGGAGATAGTAGAGCGTTACAGGGTGGACAGGGACATCTTACAGCAAATAGTGGAGCTGCGCCAGCCACACCTGAGAACCAGAAACAACAGAGGGGAACCCATCCCAGTGAACACGAAGGTATGTGTAAGCCTGCAAATACTGGCCACAGGTACCTTTCAAAGGCCAACTGGAGATATAATGAGGATCTCACAGGCATCAGCATCCAGGGTACTACACCAGTTCCTGGATGCAATGTTACCACATGACAATGAGCAGATATACTTCCCCCGAACTCAGGACGAGTTGGCCAGCAATATGTGCCACTTCCACCATGTGGCACACTACCCAGAGGTACTGGGTGCGATAGACTGCACGCACATACAAATCAAGTCACCACCCGGTGAGCATGGTAGGCCCTTCATAAACCACTAGGGATTCCACTCCATCAACTGCCAGGTTGTGTGCAATGCCTAGGGCATTATCATGGATGTGTGTGCTGGCAGCCCTGGAAGCTACCATGACTCCCATATCTGGCATGCCTCACAGGTGTATCAGGTATTTGTCAGGGGGAACATCCCACATGGCCATCTTGTGGGGGATGCTGGCTATGCACTGGAGCCATGGATGATGACTCCCATCAGAAATGCACACACACCCATGCAAGAACGCCATAATGAGGCACACGCACAAACCAGAATCATCATAGAGCATGTGTTCGGGATGCTGAAATCACGGTTCCGGTGCTTGGATACATCTGGTGGAGCCTTGTAGTACTCTCCAGGCACGTGTGCCCACATCGTCATAGTATGTGCCATGCTACATAATATGATCCTGCGGAAGCAGCTGCAGCAGGGCCAAAATGGTGAAGGCCCTCATAGCCCACCGCAATTGCCAAGGCCATCACAGGCACAGAGGGATTCAGACCATGAACACACTGTGCCAGCCCCAGTAGGCAGATGGAGGCGTGCCCAATATGCCTACGCTTTGGCAAAGAGGGAACATATAGCACATACTCTGACAGTGTAGGCCCCTACGGACTGACACCTCTCCACCTGCACACACAGTAAAATGGATGGCACACAAACATGACCACCTGTAAATTGTAATGTATAGGTGGGCCCAATGCGTGACTCCTACATAGGCAGCCCTCAAACATTGTACACACAACAGCTAGTGGAACACGGAATGTCAAAACCTGAACAGTACATGAGCCTTACAGCATATGGTGGTGCTGTGTGCCTGGCATGTTCCCCGCCAGATATATATATAGATATATATATAGATATATATATAGATATATATATAGATATATATATATATATATATATATATATATATATATGTACACATATGCATATATATAATACAGATAGAAAGGGCAATAGAGTGATATATGTTGATATAGATGGATTCAGCGATATCTGCAAATATATATAGATAGGTCAACGACATTCATAACACCTTGGAGGTACAGATAAATAGGATACTGCCAACTATGGAATGTGTAACATACCGACATGCGTAACCACGAGGCTGAAAGACCGATAGAACACAGTACCAGAACAGTCCAGCCACGAGTAATAGTATGATGATATGAAGGGACATTTAGTCACTGCTGCCGGTGTTGCGGTCCACGTAGGTACTGTGTTCAACTGTGTTTGTGAGTGCCGTAGTCTGTGTATGTGTGCGTTGAGGGTGCCGTGTGCATCTCCGTGTGACTGTAAAGTGTGTGTGTGTGTCCGCAACATGTGTCTGTTAGTGCCAAGTCAGAGGTAGATCAGTACGGTAGGTGTAGGTATAGCTAGCCGTAGGCATACGGTTACCACCTGTCCCACAGTAGGAGGGACAGCCCCACCCTGGGTAGGTGTGTCCTGACATAAAACAGTACAAAGGGCAAATGTCCGAGATTATAGGACATTAATATGTCCCATATATAATGTAATAGTCATATTTAATAGTTATGCCTGTATGTAAGAAACGTAAATGTCACATGCAATATGATAAGTAGCCAAAGTCCCACAATAGGTATGTATTGAGGATAAAAGTATGTGCTAACCTGTGTACTGACCGTGACTACGTGTTGGCATGTAAACACTGCTGTATGTCCCGCAAGTGTCCAACAATGACCATATGAAAAGGTGGTAACCCATGGCAAACAGGTTCTTTTACCAACACAACTGCAATGACTGCAAATATCTGGGACAGAAATACAAGGGATAGCTGTCAGTCACACATATCCCTTGATATATCGCTGCAATTTCGGAGGTATATAAGTAGCAAGCTCACCTGCAGACGATATAGAAACCAATTAACAACGGCCCAATGTACAATCCCGTAACATAAGTCTACTAACTGTTATCTCTCTAATTAGGGACGGAGCCCACACACATATATATGGAATATGTAGAAATGCAAGCCCCACAAACCTGTATATGCTACGTACACCCACCGACATCCCCCACATTAGAAAATAAAGCAATACAGACTGTAATAGCAGCACAAACATCCAGTCAGTCAATTACATCTGCAGAAACCTCAACATACCATGTGAGAGACACAATTAAAGGCGTCATGCAAAATTGCAGACGTTGTATAATGGAACAAACAGCCATGTTACAGGTTTTGTTTGCAATAGTCCGTTATCAGACGTTGGGATGACAGGTACACCCACATGTTGAACCACATACTCTAGCTGTCACACACAATCCACGGGGGACATGAATCCAAAGTATACTTGTCTCCATGCATAGCAGTTGCAATTACACATAACAAAACACAATACAGACCGTCTCCCCAAAGGTAGGGCAAATAGGCAATGCCCAAGTGGAGAATTCAATTATACCCCACTGTTGCCGCGTAATTGGTGAATGGAGTAGCTGCACAGCTGATATGCAAGTAATTGGTCACTCAGGAACACCAATTGGCGGGATGAAACCACATGTTACAGGTATCGACGTATATAAGGATGACTTGCCAGACATTCAAACCGTATGCTCATACCGAATACCAGTTGAAACACTGTGAGAGAGATAGAGACAAAACTCCGTAACGATAACAAGGTATGTAGAACACCTGATATGTAAGGTTATGTATAGCATGATCTGTATTAATTAGTTTTACTGTATGTATAGCCTGGTTTGCATTAATTAAACGTGTCCGCAATGCATAAAGTGGGAAAAGGTATTTATGTAGTGATGTCTTGCTGAGCATACTAACACTTGTAGAAACTGTGCGTCCAGCAGTGGGCCACAAGGTACACATCACAGACACCACAAGGGATGCTACATGAGGGCATTAAACAGAACAATTTCATACAACCCGCCGTCAGTGGTAGGGTATGTCCAACAGGTACGTGCCATAGCATTGGATAGTATATGTTGATATACTGTCACAGGACGCATGTGTATGGTCATATAACGTCAATGACATATCTAAGGTGGTCCCGCTGTGCAAGTATGCTTTGCATTATGGGATACTATGTGAAATATGTGTAATGTATAGTATTGTAGGTAGATATGACAGATATTCTACACAGCATAACAGGCATATCATGCATACCAAAGGTATCATCTATTGGCACGTACAATAACAGGATACATATGGCTTGTAGGCATGGGACATTGTAATAGCATGATAGCTAATCTAAATGGAAGGGCTACCAAGTAACCATGCACAAAGGACATGTAATAGCTTCACATGTGCATAGTGGGGTACTATGCAGTCTGGCAAGTCCATGTATAAGCACAACTACAGTGTTCACACCAGTGGCACCTCTCTAGGGTAGTGTCCTGTGAACAGCAGAGCCATGTGTCACCTGCACCTCTGCACAGTACAGCCACTGCAGTGATCCCAGGCCTACATGTGTCCCCCAACCACCAAGGGAGGTATCACATGAACAGTGCTACTGAGTGTCCCTGCATGATGTACATAGGACTCATGTTCCAAAGCATGGTGAGTGTCCAGTTTGGGAATGTAACCCTCAAGCACATCCCACTCATGGTGGCGTGTGTGCACTTATCCATGAGCATGTTGCTCATAAGTGGCTTTTGCTTATGTCGCGTATGAGGAGTATATCCATTAATAATGTTGTGGACATGGGCCCTGTCTGATCAGCAGAGGTCACCCCTGAGTATGTAGTATGCAAATGTGTACAGATGTGGTATCCGTAGTGCAGCCGCATACTTAAACTGTCGAAGCTCAGTAAACATCATGGCGTGTTAATGTTGTAGTATGTAAAGCTGTAGCTGTTGTGTAAGGTACACCCTAAATGGGGTGGTGTACCCTTGAATGTGTGTAGAAGTCTTGAGTTCAGAGGTACAATGGGTGCCTATGTACCAGCTACACACCCAGTACAGATAAGTGCGTCCACGTAAAAGGATATCCACGCCACAGTGGCAATACGGTAACCACAGGAGTGGGTGCGACATGTGTGTACTGCAAACATGTACAATGTGATATGTATGTAGGGGACTACCACCCATGTGATAGTCAGTGGGTGAATGGTGTAATGCAAAGGTGATGTTCATGCACCTTGTGTCATGCAGCTTGACGCCATGATAGTCATATCAGGTATCTGTCACAGTGACACCCGTATGGATGGAGTCAGTATTAGCTGGTGAAGCAATCATGGCGCTTTGTATGCAGGGGTTTGTAAAGCTAGGCAGGGAACGTCCCCTGTGCTAGCCTTTACCACAGGGAAGCATATACTGAACATGAGGGGCCCTATGACTGAGGACTGTGGTATGCCAAATGTAACTGACATGCGGTAGGTAATATGGTATGCTGGCCTCACTGTGTGTGTCCTGTCCATGAGCCACATTGCATAACATCCTGAGACATAGGGTACGATGTGCAGGTGGATGTGTATGTTGTCAATACCAGAATGGAGAATGGTGCTGAAAGGCAATGAGAGAACAATGTAGGATGTGTGGACTCCCGTACCATCAGCAACTGCCCTGGTAACTGTATGAAAGGAGTCCACCAGGTGTAGGGGCCATGCTCTGGCCCTAACAAGCCCAACCCGGGTGGCATCAAAGGACGGGAGCCCAACAATCTCTCTGTGAATGACGTCCTTGATGATGTGCCCCATAGCCATGCAGAACAGTCCAGTCAGGTGTGTAGGACTATAGTCCCACTCGTGCATTGTGGTGCCACCTGTGTGTAGTGTGATAAATGCTGCTGTGTGCCATTCAGGGTCTACAATGTCTGAAACAAGGCTATTACTGAATATGGTGGCCTAGTGGGGAGACATGTCATTCAGAGGTTTGTGGACATCAAAGCCTGGGACGTTGGAAGGTGACATGGGGCCAGTGTCCCAGGACATATACAGTGCAGGTTAGTACTCTGTAGGTGTAACCACAGGGACACCACAATGTTCCTGTATGGATTGTGGCCCTGTAGTGAGTGAGAGGGTGTAATGTTAGCAATGAATCCATCCTCCAGCATGTTGCCAACATCACCTGGGACTGTAATGTTCCTGAGTGACTGTTGTATGTGACAGCAGATGTGGGTATTGCCATCGACTACTGACATACTACCATAACACCTGGTGGTACACCCCGGAATGTGTTGCAGTAATGTTTACGTAGCTAGTCTTGGAGTATGTGATGAGGGATCCTGTGGCCCTACCAAGGCTGACCAGTGAGCTACCCCACCCATTGGAATGTACACCACTGTGCAACAGCCTACACCTGTTGTTGTACATCATATGTCCATGGAACATGACCACCAGAGTGGCGTCTGTTATCAGGTGTGTACCATCATGGCTCTGTGTGGAATAGCATGATCCATGCAGTTGTGTACATGCTAATGAAGTGCACTGGGGTATGTTACAGCATTTGTATGTGCATCGTCCATCTGCACGGGTGTCATGACATTAACAACCGCTGTCAGAAGACGTCTGTAGTAGGTGTTGTAGCACTCATGTACTGTGTATGCTGTGATGGGTGTGGTGCTGGGATGTGGCTAACAAGGTTGATTAGCATATGTTCGGAATCCACCAATGAGGGGATAACCCCAGGTGTGTAACACCAGTCACATGGTGGTAGTGTTCATGTCAAGGTTAATCTTGGTCTTGGAGGTGGTGTGTATGGGTTGATCCAGCAGAGTGGAGGTTATGACTCATGGATGTGTCGGTACATGACTGGCTATCCCAGTTAAATGTGGGGTAGTGTCAGTCACACATCAGTAGTAGCTGTCTGAGCCCCACTGTCCAATATACCAACAAATGAGGTATGTTACCCGTGGGGTATGATGTTGACTCTGTAGCCTGTTACAATGTGTATAGCGGACCCGGACACAGTTAGTTGCATGTGGAGCACCTCTGATGCATTGTGCTAAGTAACTAGCTAGGATGTGTGCACAACATAGTGGGATATGGGAACCCCTCAGCTGTGGGTGTGCCGGTCCAGGTATGTGCCTGAAAGGTATTGTCTGTCTATAACCTGTCATTGCAGGTGTGCTCAGCAGAGCCTAGAGGCAGGTCAAAGTCACTGCAGAGATATTGGAGTGGTGCATTATAAGGTGTGCCTTGCCTGCGTGCATCACAGAGGAAGATGCAAGCATTGTGTCACATGACCCCATGTCGTGCTTGCCAGTTCCCATTCTGCCGGTGACTGTTATTGGAAACTGTGCAAGGCAGGCAGTATAGAAGCAGCAAGAGCCTTACATGTGAGCTGTACTCCCAGGGCTGACAGGTGCAAGTCATCTGTGCCACAGCATTGTGTTTGACCAGGTCAGTCAAAGCGTACAGATACCAGGTGCCTGTGGAATGACAACAGGAGCATAGGCAACTGTTGAAGTGACACAGTCGGTCGTTGTACAGGTAGAGTCCGGACTAATGCATAATGCTCCCCAGGACTTGGCCCACACCCTCAGGGCTATAAGACTGGTGAGCTATTGCATGTCCCTGCACTCGTAGTCTGTAAAGTGGCATCTAAGGGTAGTCACACTAACATGGAGAATGACAGTCACATCATACCTGGTGAGGTGTTGCATGGGTGCATAGGTTATGTTGCAGAACCAGTTACCCGTCAGCAAGATGTAAGCGACTATCGCCTTGTGTAGCCTGCTGTGTGGAACTGCAGTGTGACTTCCTACAGAGTCACCTATGACTGGTGTGTTGTGAATGTTATAACTCCCTATTGGCTGTATGTGATGGGCACACATGAGTCTGTGGGCTATAAGTTGGTGATGTTGTTTTCCATGATGGGGGCTACCTCTGTTGCCTACACAGAGTATGGAGACGTACTGCACAAGTTGTCCTCGTAGGTGTGGCCAGTGGTGGAGATCATGTGAGACTATGTGATGGGTGGGGTGTGTTGCGAATGTTACACATCCCCACATGACTGCCAGGTGCAGTCAGGGTTGGTGACAGCATTACCCACAGCCATAGCTGTCAACCTCCTGTCCCCAAAATGAGGAACATTAGCCCTCATAATGTGTGACAAATGGGCAAAATGTGGAACACTTACTACTGGGCTAACAGCTTCAACTAGGAAGGGCATATGATGGCTAAAATAGGCTGGTTTTATGTATAAAAAAGATATTCTAATGAATTAATATGATTCCCATCTATTTAGCCATGGCTAGCAATTAAACAATTTCCAACAATGAATGTGTGACAGACCCTTTCAATGTGGAACCTTGAGGAACATGCACTTTTTAAGACCCCAAATGAGGTACGTTCCTCGTAATGAGGTACGAGAGCTATGCCCCCAGCACGGCTGCAGAAGTGCATCCCCCACAGGCTGTAGTGTCGTATTTTGGGAGGTGAGCATTGAATGTGTACATGAGACAATTGCTCTATTGCCACATGTACGACATATCCATCATATAGACAGGCAGTAGCACTGGTACGTGACAGTTGGACATGCCTGTATATACAACCATGTCCCACAGGATATGTGCATTAACGTGTGTACAACAGCTGTTGTACCATAAGCAAGCTGGGAAGTGTAGGACAGCCAGTGTACCTGTGGGAATTGGTGTGGAATGGGTGCTATATTAATCAGTAGCTCATGACATGCTCACAAGTTCTGAACAAGTGCCTAGCATGACCATACAATACAGATAGGGTGTTGGATAATATCAACCCACAAGTGGTGATGACAGTCATTATGGGTGGCACCGCACTATAACCCTGCTGAGTATGGTGTGCATGTCCATGAACCATTATCACTGTAGATGTTAGCAGTACAGATGTACAAGACAGCACGGATGTTTGATTACAAATACCTTTGTATGTCACAGGAGTGTTCCACCAGTAGCCTGTTGACAGACTCACACTTACAAAAGTTGCAGGAGTGGTATGTGCACATCACACCAGTGGCAGCTACAGTAGAACAGGGTTAATGTGTTCTACTCCACCCTCATTGTAGGCCATACCACACAGACAAATGTTAGGCATTTGTGTATGTAAGGCTGTGAATGGCCATGACCTATGAATATAGCTGTGTCAGTGTTTTGAACAACATACAGAATGGACTGTGTGGGTGAGGTGTGTGACATATGTGCAGAGTCTGATGGATGATACCAGCATTGTCACCGCTAGGTGAACATCCCTGTACCCATTAACTACTACCTAGGCAGTGGTCAACATTATGGACACTTTGTAAGGGAAGGTGCTGTGCAGTGCACCCCCTCACTTGGTGACATCTCCAGGCCCCTTAGGTAGTCATATGAGGTACCCATGTCATGTCAGGGTGCCATCCATGAGCACGGAGATCACTGGACAGGCATATACAGCACTGTGGTGACCAATATTGGATCACATACCACCTTTAAGGGGTAATGGCTATGCGTGGATGGGCGATACCAGCCTTCACAATCCTCACCTCCACTATGCAGCATGCTGTCTACCTTGCAGAAAGACATTTGCTACACCATGATGATGGACATGCTACATGTCCATATCCTGATCTGTAAGACATATGTCATGGACAGCCACCGTCCTAATACTAGGATCGCCACAGGCTGGACAGATCCCTGTGCCATATATGTGACATACTCCCACCATACCATGTAACCCTGTCCATCAAAGCTGCGCATGTCATCCCAGTCATACATGGTGTGATGGCGCATGGTAGATGTAGTATCAACTGACTGGATCAGTAATGTGGCACTGATGCACCTTACTGTGGCATAATGGCTGTCTGTTACAGCTTGGAAACCGTGCCCACACATGCTATGGTTGATAACCATCCCTGCGAATGACGTCTGACTAGCCATTGTCCCATGTCTATCACATGTGCAACACAGGCGATCCGTGGCAGGATGCTGAACAGTTGTACAGTGCTGTGTAGATGTATATGGCGAAACACATGCATGTACAGGTGTCCATGCGTATGTGTGCATTGTCACTGCTCAAGTCCATTACGGCTGTGTCTGTGTTGATATGTGACATATACACAACATCAAGGTCAACAGCATTACCGTGGACACATCCAGGCATGTGCAGATAGGTAAGAACACAAGTGCAGGCAAATAGACATGCCCACAGCAAGACAGCATTCACATGGAGTATGAACACTGTAATGAGGTGACACACTTATATGGTGATGATATCCAATGCATAATGGGTGTGACGTGTGTGACACAAACACGTCAGTCGTGTCAGTGTCATGATGCTTTGCAAAGATAACTGTGCAGATGTAGTAGATGTCATAGAAATGTATGTGCAGCAGTATCTCTGTACATCTCTGAAACTGTGACCTGTCACCATCATTATGTCTTACAGATAATGCCCCGTACATGCCTTCCAGCATACAGCCACCAGGAGGATGATGTCCTCATCCCACAGCTCCATGAGAACTATGACTTGTTGTTCAACCATGTGCCACAGCATGCCCAGTAGCGGGATGACCTGTGGCAGGATCTACGCAGGAGGGTGAACGATGTGGGTGGCCATAACCGCACCTACCAGCAGGTGCGCAGACACTGCACGGACTTGATACGACATGCAAAATGGCGTTCCGCTGCAATCGCCAGGGAACAAGGTGGAACAGGTGGTGGGCCACCAACCCAGCCCTCACTCACACACACACACCGAAGAGCTACTGGCCAGTCTGGGGACACCCAGGGAACAGCATCCACAAACACTAGCTGCCATCGTGGAGGTGGGTGTCTCCCTAACAATGAGCCTGGAGTTGCCTGGTAAGTCAGTACTGCACATATGGCTATTATATCCCATTTAGTTGCATGTGTCACTGTACATTGTGTAAAGTAACAACATATGCAAGGTATGTGGACACACATGCTGCATACTACAGTATGCTACTCTGTGTATGCACACGTGCATACTATATGCTATTACACAGGTGAATGTGTTAACATGCAAAGTGCAACCTGTGGCTGTCATACAGTCATGGATAATGTTCATACTGCTGTGTCACCCCTATACAGGTACCTCTGGCGTGCCACACAGACATGAGCCCGTTGCAGGTGAGACTGTCATCAGTATCAGGCATGTTACACTGTAGATCTATTTGCTATGTGACCAGTTAACACTTGCACACTTGAAGTTTGTTCCAGTCACCATATACAGGTCGCATCACCCATCATTCACACAGGCCACCCATGTGCAATATATACAAACGAAATGATACACCAACTTGAAACCACAGTACTTGTCATTGTGACATGTGTGGTCAGCTGTGTATACAACGGTGGAGGTGTTATACAATGGAGGCATATGTAGTATGCATTGGAACAACATGTGTGGTACGCACACAGTACCACACAGTGAGCTGTGATATGGGCAGCCCACAGGTGTCACCATTGCGTCATATGCCCCTGCATTGGGTGCACACATTGTGATGTGCCACCTGACATGTCCCAGACACGTAGTGTTCTGTCTGCAATATTGTCACACTATCGCATGACCTATACCCCACATACCAAACATATAACCCGTTGTCTGCATAGCCCTGTGGATTGTGAAATATCTGACATCTATGGCTGTATGTCATATGGGACAACACAGACATGTGAGATAGATGGCCATCACACACATTTGGCCAACACATGTGCACACATGGCCATGGGGGATGGCCAGAAACATGTAGCCACACAGTACATGGGATGTGTATACACCCTGTTGCACATTGTCCACACATGGTCCAATTATGGCCTTAGTTGACCAATTATACAGTTGATGTGGTACACTGGACATCCTAAAAGCCTGTGCACAGCTACTGGAGGTGTCACTGAAGTCTACCATATACGATCTGTTGAACATCACGACTGTGTCATAGCATGCAGTTATGGCTATGCAATGTGTACATATGCATTCTACAGCAATATAGATGCCTCATGATGCCATGCAATGGCACAGTGTCTGTACTTCACACTATATAGCAGTGTAGACGGCTCACACTACCCTCCCATGCTCATGCACATTTGCTAAACATGCATTCTATCTGTAGGGCATACAGACAACACTGCAATGTGAAGCCCATTATGATGCTGTACATGTGTCAGGACACCATTGTGTCAGACATGTATGCATGTTAATGCACATGTCAGCAGATTACATGTCAAGGTCGCGTCAGCCATGTGTACTGTTATCCTGTTCTGGGCCACATGGTGTATCACGGGGATGCATGCCTACTACTACTGATTGTGTGAACTGCATGGCTACTGATATGACACCTGCTTGCTGTAGTGTGCACCCCAGGGAGGTATGCTTACTAACACTATTAATGTCTGAGCTGCATGCCTTCTGCTGTATCACAGGCATGCTGCATGCCATCTCTCAAATCACATGCATGGTGTGTCTGTGTGTGTGTGTCTGTGTGTGTGTGTGTCTGTGTCTATTGTACTTTACAGTATGTCTTTGCATTCACAGGTGATGTAGGTGCGTTACCCTCCTGCTGTTGTTAGTGTCCACACAGATACTAGCGGTGATGAACATATGAAATTATTCAACTATTTAGTTTAGTGGATGTTAGACAGGTTTTAATATGTAATAATAAAGATTTATCCATTGTTTTTCCTTTTGGGACATGAAAGTTTTATGGTTAAATACGCTGCATTTAATTAATATTTATGAGCAACTTTCCGGATTGGATGGTTTGAATTAATTGTTTTATTGCAGTCGATATAAATTATGTGCTAGAAATGTGGTCAGTTGTCTGATGAAGTCTGAATTACTGATGAAAAACGTGTTTGTGTTACTCGTGACGTTTTATATTAAACTGTTATTTGATAATAATCCTGAGCTGTCCGGTGTATCGCTTTTCTCTACACAGTGCTTTTTTGATGATAGGATGGTGTGTGACACAACTGTGAGCCACCCCCTGCACACACACATCTACACAGGTGGTTCACCACTTTATGTACACACATCCCTCCATACGTGTTGTGTGTATGTCACCGTATACAGGTGTCAATGATGGTGCTGCATTGCGACTGCATGTCGTAGTTAGGTGCAACTATGTTACGGACATCGGCCACTGCACATGCATGGTTGCTGCATGCACAGTACAGATGTCACATGTGTCTCCTGTTGCCATGTTTGTATGCATTGCTATTGTTGGACATGTGTGTTGACATACATAACACATGGACTGTGGTATGATATCACGAGTGTCACAGGCGACCAGTACAAGGGTATGTGTCCCGGTCAACATTGCTACCCCATGTAGTGTGAGCATTCAACAGACATGGACCCACCTTCCATTTGCGTGCGTAGCATTGCTTAGGCCACTGTTATGCACGAGGTACATCAAAGGCTATGCTATGTATGTATGTGTTGTGTGTGCAGTCCATGCACACATCCACACAATCACATGTATGACATATCCAGACGTGTGTTCATTGGTGTACAGCAACAGTCATGTGTCACAGCTGTGTAAGGGCAGTGGTATGTCTTGAGCTGACCTGTTCATGTATACTGGTATCGTTACAATGCATAACACCTGTTGGATCCCTGTCGGTACATGTGTACTCTGCACAGCTGGTGTACACCTCTGTACAGCCCAGTGGTCATGTGTCACATGGTGTTGTGGTACTGTAAGGCTGTGTATTGCTGCACTGACGACATGGTGATGACTTGACAGCTGCAGTGTACACTGCAGTGTGTACGTATTTGACCTGCACCTGTGACAGCTGTGATGGCAGCTGTGTGTGTACAGGTCACTGCATGTGTGTGACCGCCCTGTGCGTGAGGACAGTTATACCTTACTGTGCCCTTCTGTACTGTGCCCTTCTGTGTGTACACTCCATCTGCATGCACGACAGCCCTTTGCAACAGCTAAGTGTGTGAGCATGCCCAGTACACCGTTGTGTAGATCGACACAGAGTACAGTCCGAAATGATGTATATTACCAGGTGTGCGGCCATGGCCAGTGACACCTTGTGTCGGTGATGTCCCTCTGTGCATGGGCATGGCTGTTGACATCCTGTATTGCCATGGTGGTCATCCAGGCAACAGATTTCCATCTTCAACGTCAGGATGGATGCCTACCGAGTACACACTGGGTGACTATCTTGAAGGGTGTACTGTCTGTGGTGCGTACTGTGTCTATGTATTGTTGTTGTAGTGCTCCATACATGTATAGTTGCTTCGAGTACACCACTGCCATGTGTTTGTGTACGTCTACCGTGGGACAGTACTATGTCTGATCGTACACTCTCTATACAATCCCTGCCGGCATCCTGGCATTTGCAGATGATAACACGCACCTAGAAGAATGCCTGTGGGACTGCTGTGTTTAGTAATCTCGGTAGCGCATTCTGTAAATGCATCATGCTGTAGTGTGATAGGGTAGTTAGGTGTAAGTTCGATTCCCAGCCCTGCCAAGTGTGTGTGTGTGTGTGTGTGTGTGTGTGTGTGTGTGTGTGTGTGTGTGTGCGCGCGCATGCTCCCGTCCGCCTGGGCACTCAGGTTATGCTTTTAGACGCTTCACACCACAGATATATCCTCCTGACGTCTTTGACTTTGCGGATGTCGACACGCACCTAGAAGAATGCCTGTGGGACTGCTGTGCTTAGTAATCTCGGTAGCGCATTCTGTAAATGTGTCATGCTGTAGTGTGACAGGGTAGTTAGGTGTAAGTTCGATTCCCAGCCCTGCCAAGTGTGTGTGTGTGTGTGTGTGTGTGTGTGTGTGTGTGTGTGTGTGTGTGTGTGTGTGCGCATGCTCCCGTCCGCCTGGGGACTCGGGTTATGCTTTTAGATGCTTCACACCACAGATATATCCTGCTGACATCTTTGCCTTTGCGGATGTCAACACACACCTAGAAGAATGCCTGTGGGACTGCTGTGTTTAGTAATCTCGGTAGTGCGTTCTGTAAATGCGTCATGGTGTAGTGTGATAGGGTAGTTAGGTGTAAGTTCGATTCCCAGCCCTGCCAAGTGTGTGCGTTTGTGTGTGTGTGTGTGTGTGTGTGTGTGTGTGTGTGTGTGTGTGTGTGTGCGTGTGTGCGTGCATGCTCCCGTCCGCCTGGGACTCAGGTTATGCTTTTAGATGCTTCACACCACAGATATATCCTGCTGACGTCTTTGCCTTTGCGGATGTCGACACACACCTAGAAGAATGCCTGTGGGACTGCTGTGTTTAGTAATCTCTGTAGCTCATTCTGTAAATGCATCATGTGTGATAGGGTAGTTAGGTGTAAGTTCGATTCCCAGGCCCTGCCAAGTGTGTGTGTGTGTGTGTGTGTGTGTGTGTGTGCGCGCGCATGCTCCCGTCCGCCTGGGGCTCAGGTTATGCTTTTAGATGCTTCACACCACAGATATATCCCACTGACGTCTTTGCCTTTGCAGATATCGACATGCACCTAGAAGAATGCCTGTGGGACTGCTGTGTTTAGTAATCTCGGTAGCGCATTCTGTAAATGCGTCTTGCTGTAGTGTGATAGGGTAGTTAGGTGTATGTTCGACTCACAGTTCTGCCAAGTGTGCGTGTGTGTTTTCAGCTGCATGACAACATTACATTGCTTTTACAATGTTCACTCACCATAACATCTGTGTGGCGTCTTTGCCTTTGATGCCGCTGTCTACAGGCTAGATGTATGCCTGTGTGATTTCTGTGATCTACTAATCACGGTTGCATATTCTGTCACTGCGTAATGCTGTTGTGTGGTACAGTGGTTACGTTCGTGTTCTGTTCACAACCCTGCCACGTGTGTGTCTGTGTGTGTGTGTGTGTGTGTGTATGTCTGTATCTATCGATATATATATATATATATATATATATATATATATATATATATATATATATATATATATAATTTCTGCACATAACTCTGCTCTTGCATGGACAGCTGACTGTTTCATGCATCGCATATTTGCATAGCTTTCACATACCAATGGGGTATGTTGCAAATCCCAATATTGTCCGTGCAACGTTCGTGTTACGGGTGGTGTTACACGCCCTTACAGGCGTTTGCTGTATAGCTTGGCAGACATCTATCCTTGCTGTACTCTCACTCTACTTGTACATGCCGTAGGCTTCATGTATCATGGCCTAGTTTTGCTGTGTGTATGTCTATTTGTGCTGTATGCATGGCTATGTGTATGTCCCACTATCATCATTTGTAAAGGTGACAGCCCTATAGGTACTTCATGTAGACTGCTGTGTCATTTGACATGTCAGCACATACCTGCGGACAGTACTGAACGTCCTACTGCAGTGCTTTTCATACCTTCTGAGTTATCTTGCAGTCGATAATGCTGTTTCCTCACCCATGTATCTGTTTCTGATCATACCACTCCACCTCCTAGAGCAAATATCTGGACAGAGCCTTAACTGATAGTGGGACACACAGGGGCAGAATTTAAATATTGCTCTTACAAACGTAGATAGTTGACACAATAATAGGTTTTGCATTAGTATGACTTTTCTGACGGATTTGGTGTCTTAAACCCACTTGTTTGTCATTATTTAATGACTTCAGTTCTCAGGAATTTGCCAGAATGGTACTGATTTTAAGAGGGACACACCAAACATATGAGGCAAAACTCTGCACATTCTGCGTAAATCTGTACAGTTGCGGAGTATGTGTCTGATACAAGATATCAATTTTCTGACACCAATACACACACTGTATGGCGGCATCACAGGCCAGATGCCATTACATTTATATTGCAGGACACACCCACCCAGAGGGTTGTATTCCTCACAAAGGCCAACAGCTGCTTATCCACACTAATTATTCTACCATGTACCTTATGTGTACGCCGGCATTTGCGCTTTCCGTCAGTGGCAGAGCTCACGTACGAGTATGGGGGACTGGACATTGTAACGGTGACACTGCATGACACCCTGAGGGATACATTTCTTTTGAGTCCATTAACCTTCCACATTGACTTTCACAGGGCATACGTTGTCATTCACATTTGTCAGAGTACATGCTTATGACTTGTACATGTTTTGTCATTTGTCCTGACGTCTTTCTTCTCACCTGTCCACCTAGTATCACTAGTTCTGTACATGTATTTTGGACAGGTTACCTTCATACCTCTCACCTGTACACATTATGGGTAAACGCCCTGACGTTTGACCTTTGCTCTTGTTACATTTGTCATAATAATGTGCCTTTCTGGTAAATTACTGGCAAGGCATTACGAACTGTGCGGTTATATAATAGTGACTGACATTTCTATGTCATGATTAGTAACACTCATAACATTCGTATTCCTGACTACGCCAGTATTCTATCAACGTTCTGACTTTGTCTGGGGTATATCTAATATAGTCCCTATTTGTATTTCATGTACTATGCCTTAGTGCAGCTGTCTTATTCTGACAGTTTTCCAGGTATGGTTACCATCTTGGTCGTACGCATGTCCATCCATGATAATCGCCTACATGACACTGATATAGGGCCCTGCATATTCCCACAATGGTTTACGCAATATCCAGTGGATGGTTTGCCCCATTGGGAATATAGGTGTGTGCTATACCCACATCACTCCCACGGGGCGGACCTAATAAATCTGTGCCAAACAACACCTAGGCCCATTTCTGCATACCCATGATTCCCATACCTGACACCCCTCCACAGTACCCATTACACATGTTTAATGTGAGCGGTACTAAAGCGTGGAGACACTTATAAGCACTCCCCACTCTCCGGATATCAGTTCGTATGTCATACATTCTATCGACACGTGTGTTATTACCCTTGCACCTGCTACTGTTGCATGTACAGCTATATCGTATTTGCTGAGGTCATTTCTTTTGCATCAATGACGGTTGACACTACATATGGATCAATTTTGGGGGTCCTGCAATGGACACCTATATTCATGTTTAAAGTGTAGAACTTGCCGGACTGTCACTTTCTGGCCAATGGTTTTGAAAGCAGCAGTTTATTCACCTTTCGTGCATGTCTGTTTGTCTACCCATAATAGCTATGCCGTGGCCTATTTATGTACATATGTCATATCTACGGGACATGTTTGTTGTGTATACATATATACATGTACAGTCCTCATTTCATAATTTGCTTTGGTTTACGTCTGTGGATTATGTGTATACACATATATCTATATCCATACCATACCTTTCCACCGTACAGATTGTCACAGAATGTACTGCTGGTTGCCTCTTTATCTTCGGTGTGTTTTTCATAACCTTGTGTCTATCTGGCAATTTAGTGGCATTTCATTAAAGACTTACATTGGGAAATACTGGCAAGCAGTTCAGGTTACAACTGCATACCCTTCAGAAAATCCATGCTACTGGCACACCCGTTATTCTATCCACTTTCTATGTTTGTTCTGGCACATATCTGGGGATTGTCCCTATTTGTACCAGTAGTTTGCATGGCTTTGTCCGGTTTCATACTTTATGGGGTTAACAGGTTTGAGCCATGTATATATAACGTGGGGGAAACAGCATTCATTTACTATGCTGTGAGCGGGTCACACACGCACAGGCGCACTTGCATATACATGTTGTGGGTTACATCTGTTTAACAGATATGTGTGCTTGCGCGACCTTTCATACTTCTGACTGTAACACTTACTTATCTGTAGTCCGGTTTATGGACTGGTATGAAACACACGGTTCACCTTTATGTATTTAACTGTGTGTACAGCACGAACGCATTCATTACACTTTACAGGGATATCTGCAGTGGTCGTAGGTCAACCGGGACTGCATTCACATTGGACAGATGCCGGAAACAGTATTCTGTTGCTGTTCTGCCTCATTGATATGCATACCCATAGTACTTAGCTACATCGACATATGCCTCACCGCTTCACATACAACACAGGCATCCATTCCCCTGCTGTGAGAAACGCGGTACTACATATTACACATTCCCTATTGCCTACTGCTGTGGACCCCAGCTGCATTGTTAATCACTCCGAGGATAAGCAGAACACCAGGGCATATAGTCGTATCACATACACATTTCTGATTGTCAGGGTGTTCATGTAGTGATCTGGGTATAGGCTTGTCCGCCTGGTGAACGGAAATTCCCTGGCCGAGTTCAAATGTCAGGTGAAGCATGTGGACAGGGAGCTTCTCCCTATTATAAAAATTTTACTTGTTTTTATAGACACATGTGTTTGTGCACCTATCAGGAGCTTATTCTGTTGGCTGTACATATTATGGGTGGGGTTGTTACGGTCCATAATCCACGGTGGGGGGGGGTTCCCATTCACATTTGACTATTACCTGTATTCATTCATACGGGGATTATTTTCTTGGACATGTTGTGACTACAGGTGTGCAGTTGTACATTACACAAATGTCATGGGTTGTTACTGTACATATGTACGGACCATACCTCTCAACCTCTTTGAGCAACAAATCTGCGCAAAACCTACATGATGGGGAGAGTGAGAGGGACACATTTTAACTAGTTTCCTTACAAGCTTATAACACTGATAGAATACTAGGTTTTGCATTATCCTGACTCTTCTGCTTGATGTGGAGTGTTATACTTAATCCTCATTATTTTGTGACGTCAATCCATACCTATTTACCAGACAGACGCAGATAGTCGGAGGCACACAACAATATGAGCCAACACTCTGGTCATTCTGCGAATATCTGGACAGTTGAGTGATATGGTACGAACCTCTGTAATACGCTGTTGTGTTCTGGCACAGCAGTACCTCGGCATTAGGGACAGATGTCGGGACGTGCTGGCAGACAGTTGAGTTTCAGACTTCATACTCCGGACATTAATGCCATTGTGCAAATTGTCATTCTATGATATATCTATGTTTATCCATCCACATGGATATATTCCTGCTTGCACCTGGTATACATTCTAGGGATCTCACTCCTCTGAGCTCTCCATACTCCTGCTCCTCTCTACCCTCCAGCTTAACCAGACTTAGCTGACACTCACTTGACTCCAAGTATGTCATTGTTGTAAATTTCTGTATTACCACTACAAAACTCTGGATTTGCACTGTCTTATTATGCACATTTTATGCATGTGTATTTCCTGACTGTATGCCTTTTACTCTTGTATTTTACCTTTAACATTATGTAGCCTTTATTTCCTTGTATTGCTTGTGGAGCTTTTCTACCCAGGCCTCCGCTGTTACTGGGCACTTCTTTGCCCAGTGGACTTCCCAGGTACTCAGACTGCACATACATGAATAACTTCTAACAGCTATCTTTGCATATTGTACCTGCTGTTGTTCCTTTGTCTCACTTGTATTCACGGCTCTGTCCAGATATCTAGCTCACACAGGTTGTCAGGTATGGTCGGTCACGCCGGCACACACTAGGTATCCCTCACACTTCATCGTGGTTATCATGTTAATGTCGGGTGTCTTCCTCACCCTTCTGCCATTTGCCACTATGCGAGCGTGCAATATATTCTCCCGCATATTTGTGTGGGGACACGTGCATCACGGGAAGGTGTTTTATCCTGGGTACTAGGTTATGCATGACCACTCAGGTCTGGACAGTGTCTTGGACCTCTACTTCATGTTCTGACTTGTATCCAGATATGTACAGGATTGGACACCTTGTCGCCATACCCATTCTACTATTTACACAGGTTACTTATCCCGTAAGGGATATTCCAGAAATTGGACCATTCCACACAGAAACGATATTGAAATGTATTTTGGCTTTATGAAAATGTGCAGGGGGTTTAACATGCAGGAAATACATGGTTTGCTACCCTGACACTGCCTAGGGTGACAATACCTACTACATATGCGTAGGGGTCGGTATGTGTAGCTGTGTCTGCAACGAACCAGTGGGCCATGTACGGGTGGATTTGGTGGACGTTCTGTTATGGGGGTGGGTTGTGTGATGTGGAGGGTATGCTGGGTAGCCCATTATGCAGCCAGGTGTGTTGCATTTGTTATGGCCAGTTCCATCAGGACCAACCTGTGGGTATGTGACAGTGACATATCTATACATTTTGATCGCACATTTACATGATACATATGTTTGTGGGATTGTGTTCTACACTATGGCCTGTCTGCTTGTCTTGCAGCTGTTTCTCCATGTGTTTGTGTTTATGTCCACTTCACCCGCTACCCCCTCCTATACCTCTGGTTCACCTTTTCTGCATACGACACAGTGTTGCCTTTGTGGGTTTTACCATTACCCATCCACCCCTCACATGCAGATTACTCACATCCGATAGCTCACTATTTTTGTTGTTGGGCCATGACACGGCCAGAGTAGCACATTGACTGCCCTACAGGTGTCGGGTACCTTTATGGTTGTGTGGACTACCCTGCCATGTTTGCTTCCCACGTGCTATACCTCACACACATGGGTACATGCCCATACTTCACTTTCATTACTTAGTTGGTATACCCGGGTACTACCCGTTCGGTTGTGTCACATACTAGTTTGGCTTCTACCGATGACTCCCGGGTTTTGCAGACCTGTTGTACTCATTGGGGGGTTGGCACCTTTTCCTATGTCCATGCTATTCCTTCCACATATCCGAATGTTGTGGACAATGCCTCCCCACAGTCTACGGTACTGTTTCCACCTTTTCAATTGGCCACAATGTAACATTTGCGGTGGACACAACACATTTTACACGCCGACACATACCCACAGTCAGTTCGGCAGATAGAACTTACAACTCTTGCCTATATCTAAGCTTTAGTCTTGTAGCATTTCAGTGGCTTATTCTTTTTCTTATGACATTTATGTAATATACGTGTGGAGAACAACTGTTTAATGCCACTATTACATGACGTCTGAGGGATAATTATGTCCTATAATCTCTGCACATTTGCCATGTTTACAAGCTTGTGTCGGGACACATCTGGCCGCAGCGGTACTGTTGCTTGCAAAGTGGGACAGGTGGTATTCTTAGTCGATGGTACGGGTCATACTGTTCCTTCTGGCCTACATGTGTCCTTATTGTTGTAGCTGTTTCTATGCCCCTGATTCGTTTACATGTGTATTCTATTCCCTATCAGATTTGTTATGTGGGATACAGACATACCTTTTGTATGTGACTATTACATCCCTTGTGGGATATGATTCGGACATACAGTCACTACATATATCTACATTTCTCCTTGTGTATTTTGTTATGGACACATCTGCACAGTTATGTACCCTCCCTCACATTATGGGTCAGCTGGTGACCCTCTCCATTGGGCTGGACGTACCTCCTGGCGGCACCCTAGCATATATGTTTCACTTCCGCATGGTATAGCTATCAACACTACGTTGGACTACGGGCACACGTTTTTTCTGTCATTTGTTCAAGGGTAGGGACCTGTTATTCCCTATCATGCATTTGTGTTTGCTTCTTCATTTTCTGTTCGTAGGGACTATCTTGCATGCTTTGTATACGTTTCAGTCTCCACGGACACTGATAGGTGCGATTATTGCTGCAGGCGGACTATAATATTCAGCAGTTTAGGTTGTTCATCGACAGCCGACATTGACACGCCTGCCTCCGCATCTTTGTTATGCCCCATGCACTCGCGCACGTTTCCTATGCACGTGGCAGTGGTGGCTGCACGCCTTCATTAATATGCATAAGGCGCTACTACTCCATATATATGCCGCACGGCCAGCACAAGCCTTACACAGGCCTAGCGCCGAGCTTCATGAATCCGGGGGGAAGACTTCCAGTTTTTTGTAATTATTTTCCTGGCAATGGACAATATAGACCAGAGCAAAGAATATTTGCTTTTCTTTATACAGATTGGAACAGGTATATTGTATAATGGTGAGCAAAAATTGTCTGTAAATATTGCCTGTAAAAATATTAATTTCTTCCCAAACTTTATTTAATAATAAACCATCATGAAATATATGATTCTAATCAGCATTTGTTTCTGTATTACATCACCAGCAAACAATATCTTGTTTAGCTATCTTACTCATTTTCTGTGGCATGAAAAAGGATTCATGTAAAAATCTCCATGTGAAGATTCTCCATTTAAGAGAAGTAGTAGTTTTTCTGGCTGACTGAAGGAAATTAAATTTGTCTTTCTCTTTGGGAATAAAATTATTGATTACTGAAAATGAATTCCAATAGCTGTCTGAGTATACATCTAGATCTTGTTTAATTGCTCTATAAAGGTATGATATACTATTTTAACTAAAAGATTATGTTGGGTATATAAAATCAAATACTGAATAAGTTTGGGTATTGAATTCTTAGCAATTACAGGAATTAAAGCTAGTTTATCTAGAATATTTTTTCTAAATTCTTGGAAATCTAACCAAAGTAAAATATCAAAATTATATTCTTCTCCAAGAGTATTAATAGATTTTACCTCATTCTTATTTATCATTTGATTCCAAAATATTAAATGCTTTTGTTTGAATAGTGACATTTTGGAATAATCTGTAGAGAACATTATCCCTTGTGTATAGGCAATAGGGAAGATGAGGAAACAACCCATTCTCGAATATTCTAAACCTAAATACATTGTTCTTAAAGGCCTTTAGAATTAAAATTACATAAGTAGATTTAAACATCTGGGTGGAATAATTGGAAAAGCAATCCTTTAAATTCCATATAAATTAATTATTTACTAGTTTCGCTAGATGAATATTAACTTTATTTTTGGTATTCTGAGATAAATTTAATATAATCTCTTTCCATTTTGCTGAATACTCACCATCTATAAGATAGACAATTGTCTTAATTACTGATGAGATTGAGTAAATTTCTAGATTTGGTAAAGATATGCCTCCATTTTCCCAACTATACATATAAGATAATGCAATTCTAGGTTTTATTGGATGCCATAAAAATATTTTTAATCAGTGTGTTAAATTAGTTTATTAAAGAGTTTGTAGGGGAATAGATACAGACTGTATTATGTACAAGATTTTTGGAAGCAATATCATCTTTATAATGGAATGTTTTTCATCCATTGCGAATAGGATTTTGTTCCATTTACTTATTAAACTCTCTAAAGCTGTTATACTTTTACTATAATTTAAGTGTAAAATGTCTTTAATATTAGAAGTTATAGTTGTACCTAAATATGTTATTTGTTGAGATTGAGGTATATATTTTTTATATTCATCTTGTACATTATAACGTTTTGAGCCAATTAGAAGGATTTGAGTTTTACTGTTATTAAAAGTAAGACCAGAGTTTTTTTTAAATATATCCATGTTTTTGAACAATTCTTGTAAGGTAGGATTAGTACCACCAAGGGTAATTAATACATCACAGCAAACATTTGAATTTTTGATGTTTCATAGGAGCTTAATCTATAGCCTTGTATACTACCATTATCTTTTATTAAGTTTGCCCAAGGTTCCATAATTAATGTGAACAAAAGAGGAGATAAAGGGCAACCTTGTCTGGTTCCTTTTATAATAGGTATGTTCTGGGATACATTTGCACCAATTTTTATATAAGCTTGACTTCCATTATATAACTGAGTGATAATATTAAAACTATTAGAGAAATTTAACTTCTTCAATAAAATGAAAAGATATTCCCAATTAACTGAGCTGAAAGCACAGTTGATATCTAAACTGACTAAAGTTAAATTATTCTTTAAGATTTTCACTGATTCAATTAAAGTTATTGTTCTTTTGATGTTGTCATAGGAAGTTCTATTGATTATAAAGCCTGTTTGGTCCATGTCTACTAGAGAAGGTAAAAAAATTTAATTCTGTCAGCATAAATTGACAAACATTTTATAGTCTGTATTTAACAACAAAATGGGCCTATATGAAGAACATTTTGTGGGGTTTTATCAGACTTTATTATAGGAGAAAAAAATATATACTTCCAAGAAGGGGGTATAATGTTTTTATTCTGGGCTATATTGAATACTGTGTGCAAAAAAGTTAAAGCTTTGGTAGGTAAATGTTTGTAGATTTCAGAAATTATACCATCGTGACCAGGAGTTTTATTTTGCTTAAGTTTAGTAATTTGATCTTGTATATCTTTAAAAGATATTTGTTTATCTGTTTTATTTGTGTTTCTGATAATCTATTCTTTATTTTTGAAAATCTCTTGTACCATTAATCATAGTATTAGACTGATATATTTTTAAGAAAAATTCTCTAAACTCACTTAATATATTAGATAAATCATACACCATTTTTCTTTTTGTTGCAGAATATATTTCATTAATTTGATTATACTTATTTAACCTTTTAGTTTTGTTAGCTAGAATATTCATATATCTAGGATTTATAGAAAAAATTACAAGTTTGTACTTCTCCAAATTAATCATGGCTTTATTATTTAATATTTCTAAATACTTATTATTCAAAGTATTTATTTCATTTATTCTAGCTTTCTTATCTAGATTTTCTGATATATCAAGTCTTAAACTATCTAGCTTTGGTTGCATATCTTGGAGTTCTTTGTCCTGTGAGTTTCTTTTCTTTTTATACCAATCAATAATTTTACCATATAGGTAAGCTTTTAGAGCATCCCAGACATATATTTCAGAAGTTCACTGTGTGTTACTAAGTTCAATAAAATGTTGTACTTCTATAGAGATAACATTGGTGAAGTATTTTAGCTTAGTTATATGTGCAGGTATCCTTTTAATTTGAACATTAAAGGGGGAATTTACTATAAAATCAAATGTTATGGAATTATGGTCTGAAAGAGGACATGAAATCACATTTGAGTTTAATAGGGAATCATTTAGGTTATTAGAAATTAAAACCCTAACTATTATTGAATATGAATTATGTCTATGTGAGTAGAATGTATAAAACAATGTTTTAGCATCTGCAAAATTATTAATATCCTACAGCAAGTATGAATCTGAGAATATGTTTAATAATTTGGCTATTGCTAGCATTTTTCTTTTGCCATTAGTACTACAATCTTTTATATCTGAGATACAATTAAAATCTCCAGCAAGAATAATATTGCCCTTACAGAACTGTACTATATGAGCTATGTGTTGTTTTACTGTTTTTAGTCCAATGCCTGGAATCCAATATATATTTATTAAAGTCAAAATGTTGTTATTAAATTCTATAACAACTGAATATAACATCCCTTTATTATCTTTATATGTATCAATTATTTTACACATAGGTAATGTATTTTTCCATAGTATGGCCACCTCTTTTTTTGAGTATGTTCAGAGCTAATCAAAAGTTTATAGGATTTGGTATCCAATTTTGTAATATCTTCAGTTAATAGATGGGTTTCTTGGAGAAATATTAGCTGAGAGTGTTCCATAGTACTTGTAAGTTTCCTAACAGTTAAAAAAGGCTTTTATGACTATCTTTGCTGGAGGTGGTAAGATTTAGTTTATGCTTGATTTTGTGGGATTTTCTTATGTCTAACTGCTCTGTTAATCTTTTTAAGGTTGTTTATAGTTTGAATGTATTCAAGTATATTCTTTAGTATCAAAAGATTTTTTTGTGTAGTTTCTTTTTTTTTTAACAGCTTTATTGAAAACATTATTGCAATGAGCAAATATTTTGAAAAAGATTGAACAAAATTTTTTTTTGGAGTACAATATTTAAAAATAGAAAACATTTATATAATAATTATAATAAAAACTATATACAATGATGTTCACTACATATCAAATAACAGAATCAGGGAAAAGAGAGGAGATAAATAAAATATGTAAAAAAAGAAGAAAAGGAAGATTACTGCATTAATCATTAATCTAGTTCTTTAATAGTTCATATATGCTTTTCCATTGATAATATAAATCTGTATTCCTCTTAGATTTAGATTAATAGTCAACATTTCTAACTTGGATATTTCCAAGAGAAGACCTTTAAATTCTTTAACTGAGGGAATAGATGAAGACTTCCAGTTTTTTGTAATAATTTTCCTGGCAATGGACAATATAGACCAGAGCAAAGAATATTTGCTTTTCCTTTATACAGACTGGAACAGGTATACTGAATAATGGTGAGCAAAAATTGTCTGTAAATATTGCCTGTAAAAAATATTAACTTCTTCCCAAAATGTATTTAATAATAAACAATCATGAAATATATGATTCCAATCAGCATTTGTTTCTGTATTACATCACCAGGAAACAATATCTTGTTTAGCTATCTTACTCATTTTCTGTGACATGAGAAAGGATTTATGTAAAAATCTCCACGTGAAGATTCTCCATTTAAGAGAAGAAGTAGTTTTTCTGGCTGACTGAAGGAAATTAAAATTTTCTTTCTCTGTGGGAATAAAATTATTGATTACTGAAAAAGAATTCCAATAGCTGTCTGAGTATACATCTAGATCTTGTTTAATTGCTCTATAAAGGTATGATATACTATTTTAACTAAAAGATTATGTTTGGTATATAAAATCAAATACTGAATACGTTTGGGTATTGAATTCTTAGCAATTACAGGAATTAAAGCTAGTTTATCTAGAATATCTTTTCTAAATTCTTGGAAATCTAACCAAAGTAAACTATCAAAATTATATTCTTCTACAAGAGTATTAATAGATTTTACCTCATTCTTATTTATCATTTGATTCCAAAATATTAAATGCTTTTGTTTGAACAGTGACATTTTGGAATAATCTGTAGAGAAAATTATCCCTTGTGTATAGGCAATAGGGAAGATGAGGAAACAACCCATTCTCGAATATTCTAAACCTAAATACATTGTTCTTAAAGGCCTTTAGAATTAAAATTACATAAGTAGATTTAAACATCTGGGTGAATAATTGGAAAAGTAATCCTTTAAATTCCATATAAATGAATTATTTACTAGTTTCACTAGATGAATATTAACTTTATTTTTGGTATTCTGAGATAAATTTAATATAATCTCTTTCCATTTTGCTGAATACTCACCATCTATAAGATAGACAATTGTCTTAATTACTGATGAGATTGAGTCAATTTCTAGACTTGGTAAAGATATGCCTCCATTTTCCCAACTATACATATAAGATAATGCAATTCTAGGTTTTATTGGATGTCATAAAAAAAAATTTAATCAGTGTGTTAAATTAGTTTATTAAAGAGTTTGTAGGGGAATAGATATAGACTGTATTATGTATAAGATTTTTGGAAGCAATATCATCTTTATAATGGAACATTTTTCATCCATTGTGAATAGGATTTTGTTCCATTTACTTATTAAACTCTCTAAAGTTGTTTTACTTTTACTACAATTTATGTGTAAAATGTCTTTAATATTAGAAGTTATAGTTGTACCTAAATATGTTATTTGTTGTGATTGAGGTATATATTTTTTATATTCATCTTGTACATTAAAACGTTTTGAGCCAATTAGAAGGATTTGAGTTTTACTGTTATTAAAAGTAAGACCAGAGTTTTTTTTTAAATATATCCATGTTTTTGATAAATTCTTGTAAGGTAGGATTAGTACCACCAAGGGTAATTAATACATCATCAGCAAACATTTGAATTTTTGATGTTTCATAGGCGCTTAGTTTATAGCCTTGTATACTACTATTATCTTTTATTAAGTTTGCCCAAGGTTCCATAATTAATGTGAACAAAAGAGGAGATAAAAGGCAACCTTGTCTGGTTTCTTTTACAATAGGTATGTTCTGGGATACATTTGCACCAATTTTTATATAGGCTTGACTTCCATTATATAACTGAGTGATAATATTAAAACTAGTAGAGAAATTTAACTTCTTCAATAAAATGAAAAGATATTCCCAATTAACGAGTCAAAAGCACAGTTGATATCTAAACTGACTAAAGTTAAATTATTCTTTAAGATTTTCACTGATTCAATTAAAGTTATTGTTCTTTTGATGTTATCATAGGAAGTTCTATTGATTATAAAGCCTGTTTGGTCCATGTCTACTAGAGAAGGTAAAAAAAAATTAATTCTGTCAGCATAAATTGACAAACATTTTATAGTCTGTATTTAACAACGAAATGGGCCTATATGAAGAACATTTTGTGGGGTTTTATCAGACTTTATTATAGGAGAAATAAACATATACTTCCAAGAAAGGGGTATAATGTTTTTATTCTGGGCTATATTGAATACTGTGTGCAACAAAGTTAAAGCTTTGGTAGGTAAATGTTTGTAGATTTCAGAAATTATACCATCGTTACCAGGAGTTTTATTTTGCTTAAGTTTAGTAATTTGATCTTGTATATCTTTAAAAGATATTTATCTGTTTTGTGTTTCTGATAATCTATTCTTTATTTTTGAAAATATCTTGTACCATTAATCATAGTATTAGACTGATATATTTTTAAGAAAAATTCTCTAAACTCACTTAATATATTACATAAATCAGACACCATTTTTCTTTTTGTTGCAGAATATATTTCATTAATTTGATTATACTTATTTAACCTTTTAGTTTTGTTAGCTAGAATATTCATAGATCTAGGATTTATAGAAACATTTACAAGTTTGTACTTCTCCAAATTAATCATGGCTTTATTATTTAATATTTCTAAATACTTATTATTCAAAGTATTTATTTAATTTATTCTAGCTTTCTTATCTAGATTTCCTGAAACATCAAGTCTTAAACTATCTAGCTTTGGTTGCATATCTTGGAGTTCTTTGTCCTGTGAGTTTCTTTTCTTTTTATACCAATCAATAATTTTACCATATAGGTAAGCTTTTAGAGCATCCCAGACATATATTTCAGAAGTTCACTGTGTGCTACTAAGTTCAATAAAATGTTGTACTTCTATAGAGATAACATTGGTGAAGTATTTTAGTTTAGTTATATATGCAGGTATCCTTTCAATTTGAACATTAAAGGGGGAATTTACTATAAAATCAAATGTTATGAAATTATGGTCTGAAAGAGGACATGAAATCACATTTGAGTTTACTAGGGAATCATTTAGGTTATTAGAAATTAAAACCCTATCTATTATTGAATATGAATTATGTCTATGTGAGTAGAATGTATAAAACCATGTTTTAGCATCTGCAAAATTATTAATATCCTACAGCATGTATGAATCTAAGAATATGTTTAATAATTTGGCTATTGCTGGCATTTTTCTTTGGCCATTAGTACTAGAATCTTTTATATCTGAGATACAATTAAAATCTCCAGCAAGAATAATATTGCCCTTACAGAACTGTACTATATGAGCTATGTGTTGTTTTACTGTTTTTAGTCCAATGCCAGGAATCCAGTATATATTTATTAAAGTCAAAATGTTGTTATTAAATTCTATAACAACTGAAGATAACATCCCTTTATTATCTTTACATGTATCAATTATTTTACACATTGGTAATGTATTTTTCCATAGTATGGCCACTCCTCTTTTTTTGAGTATGTTCAGAGCTAATCAAAATTTTATAGGATTTGGTATCCAATTTTGTAATATCTTCAGTTAATAGATGGGTTTCTTGGAGAAATATTAGCTGAGAGTTATGTAGTTTAAGATATTTATTCAAAGATCTTCTCTTGTTAGGATTATTTAATCCATTAATCTTTAATGCTATACAATTTAAAGATGCCATAAAATGTTTATATTTCTGAATATTACTTGCTGGCTAATTTTTCCATTTTTTAGAATACAATAGAAATTGACTATAAGGAATACAATTACAAGTTATATATGAACCATATAAAACTTTTTCCCAATAAGATATGTTTATATTAAATTCAACATAAATTCAACACCCCCTGGAGTTAATAAGTCCTAATTTGAGTGACATATATCACTCACATTGACCAACTATCTAGTAACAACACTCTTCTCATCTCCGCCTAAATATATCTGTTGCTGTATACTTTTGCATTATTAGGCAGTATATGTAACTAAAAAAAGAAAGATTATAAATAAAATACATCTAATACTTTTGTATATAGTCATACAAAAACATACTAAAACATGTCAAATGTAACTGTCTCATTTTGATTTTATGAAAATATATCATTGCTATTGCATCAAGTTATCATATATTATATATATAATAAAAATGTAATATGAAAATTCCTCTTTGTATAAGTCAGATTGGGTTTATAATATCATAAGGACCAACCACGTCATAAATATAAAACAAAGGTCATAACAAAATCATGGAATCCTTTAATAAAAATCTATTTTTTGAAATAGCTAGAATGCAATATATATGTAGCCAACCTACAGTAAACCATCATCAAGGTGCTTCCATTAAATTTTGCTTCCATTAACGGTGCAATAAAATTGCAATATATGTATACCCAATGATGTATTTATCTCCCCACTGTCCTACAGTCCCCAAACTAGATACCCATCTATGACCACACCACGTCTATTTACAGAATACTAAATAAAACAATGCGCCCCAATATTACATGACCACAAAGTAACACAGTTGTTATACCTCCTAAACATGAGCCCATCAATTAAAGAACCAGATTCTCCCTGTCTAATCAATTTGCAAAATACATGTCACCATCCTCATCATTTTATTGCCAATAGTACATTTCTTGTTTGTTGAAGACCTGAATATCTCAAAGTTCAAGATTCTAGGGGTTAACAGGTTCAAAATGTTCTGTATTGAAGCTGATCAGAGGAGTACAAAATTGTTTATTGTGTTTTACAGACTTATTGTTAAATGTCTTCAGCAGGAGAATCAACAAAAGTTGATTGAACTGAATATCTGAAGTACCACCTTGATATTATATACAGTTTGGCAGGTACAGTGATGTCATGTTATACAATGGTAATAAAGAGTTAGTTTGTCAGATTTTCTATGTAATTTAAGGAGTATAGTTGAAGAAGGACTCATTTATTTGTTTGTTTTCTTTACTTCATGAAGACAGGTCACTACATCTGCATTATTATAAGTGTCTAAGCTTGTGGCTTTGTAACAAGATGAAATTCTGAATTTAAATATATTACTATATAGTCATGACATCACCATCCAAACACCACCATATAAACAAATTCTGCAGTTGTTATAAATGCATTCAGACATATGTATCTCTCATAGATTCATAGGTGGGTACTAGGCTATCGGCCCAAGGGCCTATGTAAGCCTAGCCAACAAGGTTCCTTGGCTTACGCCACCCAAGAAAGTTATTTTCCTGTGCCACTGTCGAGCAGAGACACAGAAGTGATCCCCGGGGTGTATTTCCAATTTCCCATCCACTCATCAAGATTTTTTTTTGAAGAGTGCTAATGAAGAACTTTGCTTGACATAGATGGGTAGCATGTTCCAGAGTATGGGAAGTCTCTGGGACAGGAAACTATCCCTCCAGCATTTGTCTCATGACAAATACTATTATCACAGTGGTATTTTCATAGATCAAAAGATCATATTTTTTCTTCTCTTTGATAGTTACTTTAGTTCTTGTAAATATGTAATATAAAGGTAAGTTATATGCCAGCTGCACACAGTTTCAGCCTCACACTATTTATTTTTATTATATATTTTCCCTTCCTTATATTTGTGTACTTATTTATCATTAAGTGGAAAATTATTCTGATCAACTCACTTTTTTTATCATGTTCCAGTCTACAATGTGTGTGTGTGCATCCATGTATATGAGTATGTGTGCATATGTGTGTGTGTGAGCATGTGTGTATAGCAATGTCATAACTATATCATATTACCTGTATGAATAAATGTCTATGCAATTAACTGAGCTTTCATGACAAAGTTTTACATATACAGACATGTCCTTTTCTCAGCTAATCCTTTCTGACAGCACCAATCTGTAATCAAACCAAGATCACTAGTGATACTTGTATAACAAAAACACAAATAAAGGTTATCTAGTTTGGTCTAACCTTGCCAACAAAGAAAGAACAGACATGTCTTGTAAAGTCAATAAATATTTTAACAGTATAGTCCAGTTAAGCATATCACTTAACAGCATTTCTCTCTTTTTTTCCTCTAGATGGCATTAGAGACCACCTATTCTGGCTTTTATATTAAGTTGTGGATTTCCTCAGCTTAGTGTTTGTACAGTATACGTCTCCATGGAAACGACATTTTTTTCCTCCTCTCTCTATCTTCATGTCTACCAGCCGTGATGCAAAAGCATCTCAATTCAGCACTTCAATTCATATCCATGAGGTTCAGGAGGGAAACCATAAGCCACTTTTGACTACCAAAGCAGCAGATCACCTCGCAGCAACTTGGGGACAAAACAAAACACACAAAAAAGAAAGCAAGACCGAAAAAAAAAAAGGGAAACCACCTTCAACACTATAAACATCGCAAACTCCATTTGTCAAGCACAACATACCACTAGACCCCCAGCAATGTATCCAACAACAACAAACCACTCAATTCCCAGCAGTAAGCACCAGCAAATACAAAACTAGCCTATAACCATATAATCAAGGAATCCCATCACCAGTAACTTTACAGAAACCATCCTTTCAACACCACATTTACACAGTCCCTGTTTTCATCAAACACTCGAGCCCAAAACCAAATCACATCAGTCTACTAAAAGCATCTCTAATGTCCATCACCACAACCACCAATGAACCCCACTACCAGGACAAAAATATATTTAGCAAAGTAACAATACAGCAACAATGTCTATTAAAAGCCTCCCTTTGAATATAAAAAGATAACAAAAAAAAACTATTTCTACAGTACCAAATACCCTGATTTTATCACCTTTAAGTCTCCGTACTTGTTTTAGTCACCAAGACACATGGGTATCATTCCCCAATTATACGGAACATTAATAATAATGATCAGCAGATAAAACAAGAGAATAATAAGTAAAATAAGTGGCATTCACTTGCTATAATTATCAAGCCACATATAATAAAGTTAACTAGATTTATTAATAATATACTATAAAAATATAATTGAATAAGAAGTTATGTACCTACCATAATGTTCCATGTTAGTTGTCTTCTTTTCGCCTTCTTTCTTGCTGGTTGGGTTCCTCGGCTCCGACTTGGCCATCTTCTAAAACTCGAGAGCTATTTACTGGCTCGAGGCCTCCCCATATCCCACAATGCCTGGCGCTAGATCCCCAGATCTCGTTTGGTAGACCTAACTACAGACACATATAAGGACTCCTGTCCTAACAGCACATGTTTAGCTATAGAGCTAAAAGGTTGAGGGAACAAACCGGATAAGACCCAGCCAGCTAAAAGGAACTCAGAGGGCAATTCTTCTCGGTCTATTAGGATAGGGGGACGGAGAGTGGGAAGCAAGAAAGAAAGTGAGAAGACGACAACTAACATGGAACATTATGGTAGGTACATAACTTCTTAATGTTAAGTTGTCTATCTCGCCTTCATTCTTGCTGGTTGGGACAACGTCCCTAGCACCTCAGTCCTGGGTGGCTCATCGGAACAGATTCTTCAGCACAGTGGAACCAAAATTAGCTCTGCTCCTAGAGGCCACATCCAACTTATAATGAAAAATAAATGTATGGGGAGTGGCCCATGTAGCTGCCGCACAAATGGCTTCCATTGGTAATCTTGCCTGAAAAGCTACAGAAGTAGCTAAAGCCCTAGTAGAGTGGCCTTTTGGTTTAGCAGGGAGCTGCTTGTTCCTCAATTGATAAATCAAAGTAATAATAGAAGTCAACCACCTAGATAGAGTTACTTTAGACACTGGTAGACCTTGTTTACCTTCAGCATAGGACAGAAAGAGCTGATCTGATTTTATAATTTGTTTAGTCCTATGCAAGTAGAAACGTAATTGTCTATGAACATCCAACTGATGTAATTTATGTTCAGCTTTGTTGGAATAATTTGGGAAGAAGACCGGAAGATCAATGGACTGATTCAGATTACTCTCAGAAGGTACCTTAGGAAGGAAGGAGGGATTAGTCCTGAGCGAAACTCTGTCATTATGGAAAACTAAATAAGGAGGGCGAACACAAAGGGCCTGGAGTTCGGAAACTCTTCTGGCTGAGGTAACTGCCACCAGAAAGAGGGTTTTTCAAGAAAGAAACTTTAAGGAACATGAAGCTGCGGGTTCAAATGGGGGCAATATTAGGGAAGCTAAGATCAAATTAAGATCCCATGAAGGCGGGGGATCTCTTACTGGGGGCCTGAGCAAAACAGTGCCTTTGAGAAAAGCTTTACAAAGCTTATGGGACATGATACTGGTTTCAGATAGGCCTGTATGAAAATTTGAAATTGCGGCTAACTGAACTCTAATGGTGGCAGAAGAGGACCCAGCCTGAAAAAGTTCCGCTAAGAAATCTAAAACGTGGTGGACCGGGGCTGAAAAGAGATCTATGTTTTAGACTCTGCCCAGCAAGAAAAACATTTCCACTTACTAGCATAAGTTTTTCTGGTGGTAGATTTGTACGAAGATAAGATGATTTCACGCACCGATTGGGAAATGACCGGAAGCCTGGCTAAGGTTGGAAGTGGAGCAACCAAGCAGTGAGGTTGAGAGACTGCAGGGATTGGTGCAGCCCACCCGACTGATGGATCAGGAGGTCTGGTACTGGGTCCAGGGCTGTTCCAGGAGGTGATGATGCAGGAACGGGAACCAAATTTGTCGAGGCCAATAGGGGGCAATGAGGATCATCTTGCATCCCAGCGCAGTAGCTTTCTGTATTAGTTTGGGAATCAGGGGAAATGGAGGGAATGCATAAAGAAGTCCCTGAGGCCAATCGAGGATTAGAGCGTCTCTGGGAGGGTATCCGGGAAGAGGGAGGAGAGAAAAGAAACTGTCGCACTTGCTGTTGAAGGGGGTGGCGAAAAGATCGCAGCAAGGCTGACCCCATTTGCAGAAGATTTGGTCCACCACTGTCTGATTGAGAGACCACTTGTGAGGCATGAGAATTGCTCTGCTCAGCCTGTCCGCTATAACGGTGGACTTCCCAGGGATGTGCGTTGCTATCAGAAACCGCTGGGAAGAGATCGCCCATTGCCAGAGTCTGAGTGCTTCTCGACATAGGGGGTAGGACTTGGTTCCGCCCTGCTTGTTGATGTACCACACTACCGACATATTGTCTGTCTGAATTGCAATGGTCCCTGTGGGAAGAGAGTTTTGAAGAGTACCGCTGGGAAGAGATCGCCCATTGCCAGAGTCTGAGTGCTTCTCGACATAGGGGGTAGGACTTGGTTCCGCCCTGCTTGTTGATGTACCACACTACCGACATATTGTCTGTCTGAATTGCAATGGTCCCGGTGGGAAGAGAGTTTTGAAGAGTTTGCAACACAAAAAGCACAGCTCTCATCTCCAAGACATTGATATGCAGATGGTACTCGTGGGGTTGCCATGTGCCTTGGACTGTTCTGCCCTGAAAGTGCACCCCCCACCTGATCAGGGAGGCATCCGTGGTCACCGTGGCTAATGGAGGAGGAAGAAAAAATGGTCTGCCCTGGGGTACTGACGGGGAAACCATCCACCAAGCAAGCTGGTCTTTGCATGTCTGTGTAATCATAATCATGTGAGACATTGGAAGTTGTAGAAATGACCATTGGGTGAAAAGCAACCACTGAAGAATCCTCATATGAAAACGAGCCAGGGGGACTAGTATGATCACTGCTGCCATGAGGCCCAATGTCTTTAGGACGAATCTGACCTGAATTTTCTTGCATCCTAATAACACCTGTACATGTCGGCGAATATCTAGTACTCTGTGTAACGGAAGTCTCGCTGACATGTCTTTTGTACTTAAACTTGCGCCTATAAAGGTTATAGACTGACAAGGAGACAATGCAGATTTTTCTAAATTTATTGTGATACCTAGCTTGGAGCAAGTTTGGATGGTGTAGTTCCTGGCTCGTAGCAGCTGATGTCTCGTGGTAGCAATATGGAGCCAAACCAAACACAGTAGGTCAGCAATGTTAACAGAAAGTCAGTCTCAAAGAATAAATGTAGAAAACTGATATTTTATTCAATAACAGACCGGTTTCGGCAGAAATATGCCTTCATCAGTGTTTGAAGAACAGACATGAAAATTTCAATTTTGAATGCAAATAAATACCTAAAGCTTGCCAATGAGCACACTGGTAAGCAATTGCTCATGAATAATATATGAGAGTCCAAAAAAACAGTACATTAATGAGATCAAGCTACCAACTATTAAAATAAAGAATCCAAAAATTTTTGAAAGATATATACAAATTAATTCATCATGGAAACAGTCAACACTGATTATAATAATAATCAAGCATAGAACATCCTGTAAGTATCATAGATATGTATACAGATGTTCATATAAATCCTAAATAAATGCTCCAAAATGTGTGCAAAAATCTTGTATTAATACACATTTAATACTGGAAAGTACACACCAGTGTCCCTATTAAAAAAAATTATATAAATATATATATCTATATATATATATATATATATATATATATATATATATATATATATATATATATATATATATATATATATATATATATTAATATCCTATATCTATGTTCACATATATATATGATAATTAGAAAGATCAAAAATTAGGGAAATAGAGCCATACCTGGTGTTATTTTTGAATTCATCATAAAAATGTGGTTTAAAGATGATCATTAAGTCCAGGTGAAAAAAGTGCACCCAGCCTAATAATCCAGTATTTCTCCTTGTGATCCAATATGCCATGCCACCCTTGTGTATTGCTGCGATCGCCAACTATTCTGTCAATGATCATGAACATAAAGTGTGCTTGTGGATGTTTTAAAACATGTCTGTAGAGGGCATTAGTTTCTTTTTTGTTTTTGTTATCACTTCGATGTTCGTTGATACGTGTTCTTAACGGCCTAGATGTCTGGCCCACATAAAATGCCCCACAATGACAAGAAGCCAGATAGACAACCCAATTGCTGCTACAATTTCCAAAGATTTTGCACTCATATACTTTACTAGTATTGCGGCTAGAAAAATGCCTGGATTTATTGATATATTTGCAGGACCCACAATGTCCACATGGATAGGTGCTCAGCAACTCATGTCCTGTTATAGTTAGTGGTCTGTGAATGGCTCCACCACTTCCAATGTGTTTATAATGTGAAAATAAGGACCCCAGTGTTTTCCCTTTTCTATATGAAAACTGACAATGTTCTCCCAAGATACATCTAAGTTGTTCATTGGCCAAAAGAATGTTCCAATGTTTATTAATCGTATCCCTGATAGCATAGTAGTTCCTGCTATATGTAGTAATGAATCTGATAGTAGAGTTTCCTGTATCTTCAGACTGAACCTTATAATCCAACAATGTTTTCCTATTCATCTGTGATGATCATATCCATGCATTGTTAATATCTTCAAGTCTGTATCCTCTATTCCCAAATCTATGACAAAGATCAAGACTGGCATCATCATAGTCTGTTTTATTTGAACTGAGGCGTTTCATCCGCATAAATTGTGACACTGGGATATTTCTTATGGTATGGCGTGGGTGCATGCTGGAAGCATGTAATAAGGTGTTGTATTGGGGGTGTTTGCGAAACACAGACATGGTCAAAGTGTGGTCTGGATTTCTGGAGATAGTCACATCCAGAAAATTGATGGTTTGCAAATCAAACATAATGGCAAATTCAGTACCCCAAATGTTGTCATTTAGATATTCAACAAATTCCCATAGATATCCAGCATCTGCACGCCATACCAACCAGCAGTCATCTAGGTACCTACGCCAAATGTCCATTTCAACCAAATATATATTATGGGAATCATCATAAATCATGCAGTCCTCAAAAAATGCCATGAACAAATCGGCGTAGATGGGAGCAAAAGAGGCACCCATGGCTGTACCTTGGAGCTGCCAGTAGCATTGACCTTGGAAGTAGAAGACATTTTTGTTTAATACATGTTCCGTCAGACAGATAAGTAATGTGTTGAATCCAGATGTATATAGTCCAGCCTTATCTAACCAACATTTAACAGCTTGTAGGCCAGCCCAATGTGGTATGCTGGTATATAAAGATTTAACATCTAATGAGCACATCAGCCTTATCTAACCAAAATTTAAGAGCTTGTAGGCCAGCCCAATGTGGTATGCTGGTATATAAAGATTTAACATCTAATGAGCACATTAACCATCCAGGCTACAATTGTGTGTCCTCAATAATTTTGAGGAATTGTGTAGTGTCCTGTAGCCTTGCCCATATCAAGCCCAAAACTGGTTTAAGATAATGTGCGAGGAAAGCAGACAAGGGTTCTGTTAGGGATCCAATACCCAAAACTATTGGTCTACCTGGAGGGTTAGTTATTGATTTGTGTATTTTGGGTAATAAATATAAAATTTGTTTACGAGGATCCTTGACAAAGTTGAGAAACACAGCCCTTGGAAATAATACCTTCCTCACAAGCTAGAGTTAAAAAAGAATCAATTTCTTTTTTAAAATTAGGAGTGGGGTCAATGGGCATGTGCATGTAACATGCACTATTGGAAAGCTGGGATAAACCTTCTTGCAGGTAGTCACTCATATTTTGAACCACCACTGCCCCACCTTTGTCCACTGATAATATAACAATATCTTTGTTGTTACGTAATTGTTGAAGGGCAGTGTTCTCCTATTGTGACAGGTTATGTCCCAACATAGTATGTCCAAGATTATGAAAATGTAGGTCCCTAAAGACTGACTGCATGAAGATGGATACATGCTTGTTCATAGGTGGCTGGAAGTTAGATTTACCAAATCTAAATTCATTAGATCTTTGAGTTGCATTGTCTGTAAAAAACAACTTGAGATTTAAGCTTCTACAAAAGTTAGTAATGTCAGTGACTATATGATACTCATCAGAAAAAAAGCCAGGTATAAAATTTAACCCTTTATTCAAAAGACACTATTGATCACAGGACAAACTAACATTTGACAAGTTCAAAACATTGTGGATAGGTTGATGAGATTGATTTAAACTAGAAAGTTCTGGATTAATTCCTCCAGGGAGTGTTCTAATGGATCTTTTCTTGTGTTTTCTACCCCCTCTGTGCCTTGAACCATGTCTAAAGGGATATTTTTGTTGGTTTTCTTCCGATGAGGTGAGTCCCTTTCCCCAGTGCTGTCATAATCTGCTGGAGAGGACTCCTCTCCTGATGTACTATTGTAGGGCCTTTCCCTATTCTTTAGTATAGATCTCGGTCTCTTCCTGGTGTGGTTAGGGTTGGAGCTCTGGCTGGTTTCCGCAAATCTTACTGAGCGATTAAGCTCAAAGGGGCGTCCCCTCTGATAGTCAGAGAAATCTCTGTGAAATTTTTTGATTTTCCTCTCTTTAATAACTTTTTCATGACTTGTCAATTCTTTTGATAATCTATGTAGATTATCTTTAAATTTGGGGAGTGTTTCAAATTTTTTGCAATCTAAGCATAACTTTTTGACCTCCTGAATGTTGGTATCAACTATCCTTTCATAATATTGTAAGAGAAGATTCACAAATAACATGGACCCGGTTTGTAAGGCTTCCTTCCAATCATTACTCAATTTTTCATCAGGTCTGCCTACCAGAGGTTGGAGCTTTATTCGTAAACCCCTAGGAGTAATATTCTTGCTGGAATATGCTCTGAATAATTTGAGATGCCATATGTTGGCCCTAAGGTTTTTAAGGCCTTTAGTAAGTGAATGGAAGCATAGATCACAATCCGAGGATCTTTGTTGCTCAGTATTATTAGGATTATTGCCTGGTGAGGTATGGATCCCAAAGACTCCAATGTCCTCCTGATCGGCACAAAAACCAGAAAGTATGCTTTCAAGGTCCATGCTGTGACAAATACCAATTGCACCAAATTAACAATAATATCTAGAAAATTGATTGACAAGCCAGAAAAAACTAATTGTTAAATCCAATTGAAGCAGAAGTCAAGGAGACCCAGAACCACACCAACAGAAGGTCCAATGATCTGTAAAAAGCCCCCAATCCAATACAGGGATTGGACAATTTGTGACAGTGTAGAAAAAGTAAATATGTATAGCACTGTTATATGACCACCTAAATAAAGCACAAAAATTATTACCAACTACTGTCTGATTAAACAGGGATAACCACAAGAAATATTGAATATGAATTTAGAGAACAATTCGAACCTTATAAAAGAGCGGACAAACACTGCCTAAAAAGTAATATAAAATACTTGCTGTCTGTGATGACGCTGAAGCGACAATAACACAGAAATCAGTGACTGTAACTGGTTATACAAAAATACTGTCAAGCAGCAAAATCACAATATTAACAAGTGTGTTCCCAGAATATGGCTCATCAGTTGGTACACTGTCATAGATATATCTACAAACTATCTAATGCAGAAATGACCAACTCACATATGTGACAAGACTGTCCCAAGTTATGGAACTGAGTGTCTAAATATTAAAACACAGTTCAATATTCAAGACAATTTTAGTGTATTTGTAAATATGTCAAGGTGGTAATCAAAAATTATTGTTGACCACAAGAAGCTAGGTAAGCTCAGCCTATATTGTTCATTTACCCCTGCTAACTTAATGTATGTAATAAACAGCCATCAATTATTTAAATAAAACAGTTGCCCACATCAATATATTGTTACACCAAACAGGTGTTACTATACAGGAATAATTTCCAATAATAAACTATATTTATAAATAACAGACCAAAGAAAATGTTTTGGTCCAATAACAAAAATATGCCTGTGAGGTGTTTGCTCCAACCACTAAATACACTGTTGTAATTATATAAACATCAGTTAAGGAACTCCACAACTTCCAAAAGATTGCTCCGTTGATATAATGAAAAGAGGATATCATTATTTGCTGTTAGCGCTCTGTCCTGGCAAATCCAAAAAGCACCATTCTCCATTTAACAAGTCCCTGCAATAATATGCAAAATAGTATTTTAATAATATATGCCAATTGAGTTTAAAACTGAAAAATATATATAAAAAGGAAAATAAAGAAAAAGTTAGCACAAAATTCTGAATAAATAAAGTCCAAAATGGTATCCTCATAGATTTTGTCCCAAAAAAGTATTTACGCTGTTCCACGCTAATCGATGACAAGTCATTAGCATTCACCATGTAATATCCTCCTTTGTAGTCAAATGATGGATTCAACCACAATTTCATGCCAAAAGCAGAAGAATATAGAAAAAGATGGAAAGTACCTCAAAATATCCGTCGCGTTTGCGAATGTGCAAAAAACAGACACGCAATAAACTCCAAACACCTGAATGTTCCCAACAATTACTTATAGATATCTAAGTCCACCAGCATACCTTGTTGAAATGTTGTAGAAAACACGATGTATGATCGAAATTCACATAAGTAGATTAATACCCACTGCGTAGGAAATCCTACTGAATAAAAATGGTCGAGTACTCCACCAATGCACAGGCCCAACTGCAAGTCATATATCGTCGTTGTAGCTTATATATCAAATAAAATGTTTACAACTGCATAACGCAAAAAAAGATAGTCTGTTACTTCCAAAATCACTAATGCAACCTGTAAGATATTAAATGAATGTGTAATCCATAATACGATCAGGAGAGGAGTCCACTGCTCACAGATAATGGCAGACGATCCGTAGGTCCTACAGCACAGCCCAAATGTCAGGGAAAAAACAATTGCTGTGCCCGTAGGTATGCACGACCCAACCAAATCCAAACCAAACACAGTAGGTCAGCAATGTTAACAGAAAGTCAGTCTCAAAGAATAAATGTAGAAAACTGATATTTTATTCAATAACAGACCGGTTTCGGCAGAAATATGCCTTCATCAGTGTTTGAAGAACAGACATGAAAATTTCAATTTTGAATGCAAATAAATACCTAAAGCTTGCCAATGAGCACACTGGTAAGCAATTGCTCATGAATAATATATGAGAGTCCAAAAAAACAGTACATTAATGAGATCAAGCTACCAACTATTAAAATAAAGAATCCAAAAATTTTTGAAAGATATATACAAATTAATTCATCATGGAAACAGTCAACACTGATTATAATAATAATCAAGCATAGAACATCCTGTAAGTATCATAGATATGTATACAGATGTTCATATAAATCCTAAATAAATGCTCCAAAATGTGTGCAAAAATCTTGTATTAATATACATTTAATACTGGAAAGTACACACCAGTGTCCCTATTAAAAAAATTATATATATATATATATATATATATATATATATATATTAATATCCTATATCTATGTTCACATATATATATATATATATATATATATATATATATATATATATATATATATATGATAATTAGAAATATCAAAAATTAGGGAAATAGAACCATACCTGGTGTTATTTTTGAATTCATCATAAAAATGTGGTTTAAAGATGATCATTAAGTCCAGGTGAAAAAAGTGCACCCAGCCTAATAATCCAGTATTTCTCCTTATGATCCAATATGCCATGCCACCCTTGTGTATTGCTGCGATCGCCAACTATTCTGTCAATGATCATGAACATAAAGTGTGCCTGTGGATGTTTTAAAACATGTCTGTAGAGGGCATTAGTTTCTTTTTTGTTTTTGATATCACTTCGATGTTCGTTGATATGTGTTCTTAACGGCCTAGATGTCTGGCCCACATAAAATGCCCCACAATGACAAGAAGCCAGATAGACAACCCAATTGCTGCTACAATTTCCAAAGATTTTGCACTCATATACTTTACTAGTATTGTGGCTAGAAAAAAGCAATAAGGAGCCAGTCATCTAGATAGGGAAACACCTGGAATCCTTGCCGTCTCAGGTGAGAGGTAACTACTGCCATACATTTGGTGAACACACTGGGGGCTGTGGTGAGACCAAAGGGCAGAGCTCGGAACTGATAATGACTGGCTCCCAGCCGGAAGCAAAGGAATCTTCTGGAGCGCCTGTCCATTTTGCTATGGTAGTACGCATCCTGAAGGTCTATGGAGCACATCCAATTGTCCTGACCCAAAAAGGGTAGAATGGACTGAAGCGTGACCATCTGGAACTTCATTCTTTGTACAGACCTATTTAGTCTGCTGAGATCCAAAATGGGTCTCCAGTCCCCTGTCTTTTTTGGTACCAAAAAGAACCTTGAGTAAATTCCAGATCCTTGCTGGTCTGCTGGGACTCGTTGGATGGCTCTTTTTTGTAGCAGTTTTGAGATCTCTTGGACTGCTTGTTCCCTTAGACTGGGTGGAACATCTGGAAGGGATTTGTTTGACCTTAAGGGGGTATGAACGAAGGGAATTCTGTAACCACCGGATATGATAGACTGTATCCATCTGTCTTGAGTTATGTCTTGCCAGGCTTTTGGGCACAGCGATAATCTTCCCCCGACTGCCTCCGAAGGCGGACAGCCCCTCAGGGATGCTGGAAGGGCTTGTCAGAGAAGGAATCTCTGCTGCCCTGATTTTGCGGGCCCCCTCTGCCTCAAGGGTGGTGTCTATTGTTGTTCCCTCCTCTGCCCCTGGAGGGAAACTCACCACGTGTGTCAGGCATGGCTCCCTGGCGTTTCCGGAACCATATTTTGCCACTTTTCTGACCTTTGGGGTATGGTCTAGAAGGAGTGGAAAAACGGACTCCCACAGCAGAGAGAGTCTTCCTGCTCACACCTGGTAAGGGTATGTTTCACCTGTGGTCCAAAAAGAGCAGAACCATCAAAAGGGGTATTGGTGAAAGACATCTTAAAGGGGTCCGCAAAGTTACATAACTAAACGCTAACTATTTATTTGAAGAATTTTTATATAAAACTTATCAAAAGACAAAAATACGACCTGAGCCAGCAAAAGCAACCTCGTAGCAGATGCGGCAAATGATATCTGAGGATCTAGCGCCAGGCATTGTGGGATATGGGGAGGCCTCGAGCCAGTAAATAGCTCTCGAGCTTTAGAAGATGGCCGAGGACCGGCTTCGAACCCAACCAGCAAGAATGAAGTCGAGACAGACAACTTAACATACAGCTATATATCATTGAAGAAAAAAATTTAAACAACAGAAACTCCCCTGTTGAACCATTTTCATCTCCTCATCTTCTGGGTTATATAACAAATCTTGAATAAAAGAAAGCCAGTGTAGAAATTTTTTTTATATTCACTTATTCTTGAGTTTCTTTTTATGCTCAGAAGTCTTAAAGGAACTATTGTCTGCATTTCTTTTAAGACTGGCATTTGCCCAATCCATTTCTTCTATTTTGTCAAGCAGCTTTCTTGTCTTAATAAAAGTACTGGCAGTTTCTAAGTCATCAAATATTTTTTGACTATCTTGAAGAAAAATGTTTAATCTGGCTGGGAATAATAGATGCGACTTTATTTGGGCTTTTTTAAGCTCTTTAAGCATTAGCAGGAAAAGTTTTCTTTTGGCTATTACAGAAGATAAGTAATCATTATCAAAGCTTATAACATTGTCTTTATACTTAATAGGAGATTTAGCCCATGCAGTCTTTAGCACTATTTCCTTATCATGTGATGATAGAAATTTCACTATAACAGATTTTGTAGAATTAGTTTTACCTTTTTTTTTGAAGAAGTCAAGGACCTGTGGGCTTTCTCTATCCCATTTGAAAGAGCTTCAGGAAGCCAAGAAGTTAAAAACTTTTCCATATTGTTTTCTTTGACATTATCAGGTAGCCCAAAGATACTAATATTACTTCTTCTTGATCTATTCTCTAGATCATCAATTTTTGCTTGCAAAAGGGTAAAAATAGGATAGTTGAATTAAAAAAATCCTGTCATAGATATTCTGAAATGGCAGAGCAGAGATAAAGTGCTGTTACTCAGTGCTCATCTTGGCAATGCCCCGTGTGTAGAGTTTCTTGACACTATTGTTCCACTATAGGGTCTTGTTCTTAAAACTGCCATAATATTTATGATGCCAGTTTTGTGATCTGATTTAATCACAAATGGGAAAATACCCTTGATGTGGAAGAGATTAATGCTATATTAGTGAGAACAACATGGACATTTGCTGTTTGTGGTGTATGCTTAATGAACAGGTAGTTAAATCACCCAGGATGACTGCATTGGGTTCAGTAGTTAAGATCTCTGTTTGGTTTAGGTAGGTGTCATGGCTAGTGTGAAACTGTGACACTCGTGCACTGGCCCAGTAATCAAAGAGCCTCAATCCTCACCACTAGCACCAGTGAGGAGTGTGCACATTGGGGGGATAGCACGTACACACACAGTAAAGTACAATTTCTCTTAAGAGCACACAGAGATCATAGTCAGTCTGGGGCTGGTTTCTCCTTTTCTCTCCAGATCCCCAATAGGACTCCCCACTGGCACAGCTATAGGGTCCAGATCTCACCCTAGTGGTCAAGCTAAAACCTCTAGCACCCTCTCTGTCCAACCAGTGCTTCATGTTCCTGCCCAAGTAGCTGATACACACACACACTAAGATATGATTTATATACAAACACACAGACACTCTTGGGGAAGGCTGGCACATGTTCTACAGCTGTGCCCCTGTTCTGCCCAGAGTATAAGGTAGTACCAACTGCCACCAACCACATATATCAGCTACTATAAGGCCCTTCCCAAAGGCTGACCAATTTCACTGTGTAATATTACTGCTATTCAAATAGTAAGTGTGCCGAACAGCAAGACTATTGGAGTGGCTTGGACAGTATCACCAAATACATGCAATGTACTCTGTCTATCTCTTACATAAATATAGAAAACAGCTACACTAGTCTGGCTAAATTCCTATCTAACTCTAAGAGAAACAATGTCCTAAATAACTTTACTTACAAGGCAAAGTGCTGGTGAGTTGTTGTCAGCTTCAGACAAAATCCAAAATGCTCAGTCTTTCTCTCTGAGAAAGTCATAAATTGATGATACCCAGTACTGCTGAGTAATTTCACATTACATCATTTTTATCACTTCTCCTTTAGTTCCTAGGCTAACAGAAACTCACAATTTACATTTCTGTGTAAGCTGCACCTGGCCAGGAAGCCACATCACTACAAGACTCTTCTACATGTAAAATCTAGCAATTATCTATGTCTTAATAACAACAGAAATACTTTGCTGGCCCAGACATCCCATCTCCAAGCTTGAGATCAAACACAGTTGTAATTCTTTACTTAACAGCTTTCTTCCAGCAGGGTGCACTGCGGTTACATTTTTGAAGTTCAGCATATAACACAGTTTTCTTACATTTAGTTTTCTTTACAGTTGTAAAACAAGCCTGTGGATTATATTAATATTTACAATGACATACAATTATCTACAAAATTCTATCTAGCTAGGCTGGCAACCTTCACAGAAACATAGAAGGGGTTCTGTAGATAGCAATTATATGGTAACTGAATATGTTAATTGGCACAGAGATATCCAAGAATTTCATGTCATTTGTATGTTGATTTTGCCATTAAGTAATGGGATAGTGTATTTGAAAACAAGAACAAACACTAATAGCAAAGCAGTTTCAGATTTTCAAGTAGGTAAGGTGCATTTTTTTTATTTGTTTTCCTATCTTTACTGCAAAGTCTGCTTAGGACTGTGTCAGAAATGTCATTGAAGAATATTCTGCTTCCATATATAAAAGAAAGTATTAGTCGCTCACAACCTGTTCTTTTTCATACGGCCACCTCTACTTAGATAAAAATGAGTTTAAAACAATGGTTCTCTCTAAAACATTGTGAATATATATATATATATATATATATATATATATATATATATATATATATTTAAAAGCAATATATTGTACTTAGTGGTCCAACATTAAGGATCCGAAATAATGAGCATGGTGTCTCAGTGCTAAAATCTCTGCACTTACAGCTCAGGGGTTCAATCTTGACTTCTGGCCATCTTCTATGGGGAATCTGTATGTTCTGACCATGTCTGCATGGGTTTCACCTGTAATTTATTGGCTTCACTTGCAAAAATGTACTGATTGATTCTAAGTACAATTTAGTGTAACCAAACGCATACACACAACATACATAAATAAGTTCTGAAGCTTTCAAGCAGATAACACTTTGGGGCTTCTCACAAACAGTGAATTTTTATTGGATTACAAAATGGGCTGGTTTTGCTAGAATATAATCTGTAAATAAAACAGGATGCTTACGGCTCAGTCCTTTAGCCATTTTAGCAGCAGTACATCACACAGGTGCACAATGTCTCTCTCTCTCTGTACTGAAAGAGCGCTTTTCAAGTGAAAAGGATGGAAAGGAAGTGGAACTGAATAAATTCAGGTTAGTGAATCGAGATACAAAAAAAGTTAAGTTGTCCCTGATTTTGCAGACCAATCCTGATGTCTTCTCATACGCTTGTCCTGACCCTCATACAGGTTTTGATTTTCTGGTAAACCAGAAGGATAGAGACACATTTTAAGCCTGCATGTGTATTGGAAACCACATTACAAGATGCATTTTCTTTGACATTGTATTTTAGTTTTTCACTGTTCACTACACTAAGCAAACAGACTTGACATAGCAGCTGGCAGGACATGACACCTTGCACTTTTCCCATGAGTTATTTCCAAAATCTGTTCTGTACCAATGCTTTTGTTGATGTGCCAAAACCCAGACTAACAAATTCAAAGCAAGCAGCAACTTCTGGCATGAAACGGCTGAAATTATGGTTATATGGTTACATATGGTGAAATATTTAAAACCCTCCAGTCACTGTCCAATCAAATCCATTAATAAGTATGTGTAGGTGTTCTTCTTTCTCTGAATTTGTTGACAGCAAAATTTATAAGAGATCTGCACATATATAACAAGTTGTTTTTTTTTTTGTGATTTGCCAACAGTGTACAACAGTTTTAAAAGATGTGTAAGGCTTATTTTGGTCCTGTGTTTATCCCACTGAATCAGTTATGTATTAAGAACTTGTTGGTTTTCAGCTTATTGTAAAAATGTCTAATTTAGCTGTAAGTTTATTTATATTATGATGCCTTGTTTTATACTTGTGGACTCTTCTAGACTTTTATGTATAGTTGGTGTGCAGCATTTGGAGGATACAACATTTACACTTTTTTCGGATGTTTGATATTTTAGCTGAATGTTCTTTTGTTGGAAGAGAAGTTTACTGCTGCTCATATTAAGTCTGTCTAAAATGTGCAACTGTTTTGTTTAGCAAATGGATTGTGGTATAGAGTTTTAAAGCAGTGTTAGTAGCACAGCAGGTAGCATACTTGCACCTTGATGCAGAAGGCTGTAGGTTCTACTCCCACAGCATATACATTTGTATTTTAAGGTGCTGCAGTCCTGAGTATATCCTCCTTTGGACAGAGATGCCTATTATCCATGAACCTGTTTTGCAGTTTGCCATCCACTCACTATTTCAACACACTAGCTTACATTTTTAATGTAACATATGCAAGTTATTCTTCAAGGGAAGCAGGGACTGACTTTGTAGATGAAAACACTTAAATATAAACTGTTTTTCTAGCTGCAACCTCTACATTCGATTCAGATTTCTTTAATGTGGAATTATCCAGATGACTTAATTCTGCAGAGATTGTGCATATTGACTGATATTGGTGGACTGCAATGACAGACGTTTGAGTGGCCTTTCATGGTTGAAATGTTCTGAATTGGGCAGCTTTGTTATTAGTGGTTCATATGTTTTGTTTCATTGTTTACTGGAAAAATATTCAAAACTATAAATTTAAAATGCGGACTAACAAGGGCTGCTGTATTATACAAGGGATATAATTTAATTAATATATTTTATAATTGAATAAATCAGGAAGGTGAATCAAAGAACTTTTGCATGGGGCCTATGTTTTGAAAACAGCCCAAAGGTAAACGTAACCCGCCACCGGCCAAATGCATTTTCTTTGAATGTAGGTTTCAGTGCTGTTTCAATGAATGAGTTTCAAAGGCAGAGAGAAGTTTTAAAACTAATCCTGTTTTCACTGTGACTTTATTGCTTTGTTTAGCAAATGTCTATCAGTGTTTATGATTTAAAATAAAATTTGTAAATTAAATCCAAATATCTGTAATCATTGTAGAAGTAAAGCATAAAACAGTATGCACACAGAGCTTTTAACACTGGAGGCAATGTGTTTTGGGGACTGTTGATTTTATTTCTTTAACATAATACTCTGGGAGGGTCAACCAGGCGCTAGTGATCAATATCTTTTGGGGGCTCTTAATGACTTTTTTTTTTATATAATATCCTGACAGGAGTCAAAGAGATACTAGGTATGCAGTGTGTTCTGGAGAGCCATTTGTGGGTGACATCTGTTTTTTTTTTTTAACTTAGTATTTTTTGCAGGGTTAGTCAAGATAAATTAGGATGGCTTGTCAATGTTTAGTTGTTGAAACAAACTCTACTTTTGCATGAGTACAGTGTGTATGGGTGAAATGAAGTACGATCACGTGCAACTTCTTGGCTATGTGACATGAAAGAAATACAGTAATGTAACCATGGTCTTTTATTTTCATCATTTTAAACCTTGTAGGCTCAAAGCAGATTCTTTGGGTAGGTAGTTGGGATGGGGCAATGCTTATGTGCAAATGGAATGACTACAGTTCTAGCTTGCTTTGCAAGACTAATATGCATTTGGCTAAAGATCAGCCATAAGCTCTGAATTGAGTGTAGTTTATGTGAAAAAAGAATACTTACCTTAATGATAATACTATCTTTTTTTGTTGTTGTTTTTATTTTTAACCTCGGAAGATCAAATCAGATACTGTGGATGGAGTAGGCACTGGGAATTGGGGCTGGGGGAGAATTAAACAAATTGCCCTGCTGTTTACTGTTTTAGTTATATCTTTGCAAAACTGTAATACTTTTTTTGTCTGTATTTTAAGATGAATGTAAAATAATTAGTGAGTTAATGAGTATTTCTGTAAAATAGCTTCATCTCTTTCTAGTTGGCCACACCCTTTTCTAGCTGACAATGCCCATTCAGCTGTATCCTGCAGCCCCCAGTCTGATATGAAGTCACCAGCCGCCATTGATGGCATCTGCAAGTCTCATGATACCCCTGGCAACACTGCACATGAGAAAGACAAAGTAGCATCTGAAATCTCTAGTCCCAGCATCAACACCCTTTAGCTTTTCAAATCCCAGCGCTAAGGCTTGTCAGAAGAAAAATCTTTTGGCGGAGACAACAGTTATCCTTAAATCCTGGTTTCCCTCTCTCCCTCACTGCTCCAGAGCAGTGAATTACCACAAACACTTCTGACTTTGTTTGGGGAGTGGTTTCAGAAGGGATAAAAGTGCAGGGATGTGGGACACCAAGTACAAATGCAAATACATAAATATCTAGGACATGCTTACCTTGATCAATGGACTCATCTCTCTGAAAAATCTTTGGCGTCACAACCTCTTCAAAGTGGTTTCAGATAATGCCACAGTCTTGTGGTACAGCAACAAGCAAGGGTTAGCCAGCTCATACACCATTTGCAGATTAGTCATGTTAGCTTAGGCTACAGCCTCACAGCACATTCTCATTCTACAGGTATCCTACATTTTGTCAAAGTAAAATTGTGTGGCAGACAGAGCAGGACCAAGGCAGACCCTAACAAATGGAAACTAGAACATAGGATGTTCCAAGATTTGATCCATCTGCGGGCAGTTCCTCAAGTAGACCTTTTTGCCTCCTCTTTGAACACCTTGAACAATCAACTGACAAGATTCTGTTTCAGGACTCTGTGCAAGAAGGCCTGGAAGATAGATGCCTTTTCTTTTCTTTGGTCAGCAATGTCCCTGTATGCTTTTCAACCCTTTCCACTAATATCCAGGGTACTTCTGCAGATTCAGAAAGAATCCCCCAAAATCACTTTGGTGACTGCCTTCTGGCCTAAGCAACTATGATTTTCCCTCTTTTCAGAAATGTCCAAGGGAATTACCACAAGCTTACTCACAGACTGGATCTGTTCACACAAGAACATGTGTATCTGATACATTCCAACACCAATCATTTTTAATTTACAGACTGGATGATGAGGTCTTAATTCCTTGTAGACACCTGTTTACAGAGGGCATGCAGCAGGTACTAATGGAGGCAAGAACGTCTGCTACTAGAAAATCATATATTAGCAAATGGAAAAGGTTTTCTAGATGGAGCCAATGACATAACCAGCACCTGTTCAGGGCTGTTTTCTGGTTTTAAAATACTTATGTGAGTTACTGTCCTGTGGCCTTTCTTATTCACCTGTCAAGAATCCTTTATTGGCCATTTCAGCATGTCTGCCCATGGATCTTCCTCTTTCAAGACAGTCTCATGTCAAATTGTTCTTGAAAGTAGTTTTGCATAACAGGCTACCAAGTAAACTGGTGACCCCTCCTAGGTATCTTAATTTTGTGTTAGAAAAGCTAACACTAGCTCCATTTGAACCAGCTAATCTGGCTAACTTGAGGTTCTGAACATGGAAAACACCTTTACTGAGTCCTCTGACCTCTGCAAGTAAGGTATCAGAGTTGCAAGCTCTTATGGTGAGTCAAACCTATCTCATTTTCTATAGGGACAGGGATTCTTTGAGAACTAATCCTTTCATGCCTAGAGTGGTATCTAAGTTTACTTTATACCAAACTATCTTTCTCTCCATTTTCTTTGCTGACTCTAAAAATGAGGAAGAAAGGATGCTCCATGTTTCGTCAGATACTATCTTAACAGAGCTATGTCTCTCAGATCTTAAGAATAATTGTTCATTTCTTGTGAAGGTAAGAAGAAGGGACAACCTGTGTCAAAACAGACTATTTTCAAATGGTTGTCTAAGGCTGTTACCTTTTGTTATACTCACCATAACAAAACTACTCAGGCCAGGGTCAAGGTGCACTCTACGAGGGCCTTTGCTTCATCTATTGCTTTTTGGAGAGGGGTGAATTCTAGAAATATTCTAGAAGCTGGCTACTTGGTCCTCTGTAAATACTTTTACAAAGCACTATCAGCTTGATTCTTACTCTAGTTTAAGGTCAGGCTTTGCTAGGATCATTCTTCAAGGGGTCCTGGACTCCCCCCTTCCACTTCCCAAATGTAGTAAGCTAGGGTAATCAATCCATTTAACTAAGGCTACTATAGCACTGATCAATATGAAGAACATAGTATAGTTGTGTAAGGAAACGTATCATAACATCAGATGTTCCAATATCACTGCTACTCTCACTCTCCATTGCCCTTGTTTTTTGCTATGTTATTTATGCCAGGGTGTGGTTATTTGTTTTTCTCAACCTCCCTCTCTCACTTGGTAGGAAAGCTCTGAAGGGCATGGGATCCAAACTTATCTTTTAGTCAGCTCAGCTTGAGCTCCCTGATAGTTTGGGTGCTTGGAAAGTGCCCTGAATCTTTGGAAGCTGGCCGGCCATTATATCCTTGGTGGAATATACCCCATACAGCTAAGGCTACTGCAGCAGCTGTCTTTCTAATATCTATTGTTAAGGTAAGTTCAACTTAAACAACTGTACTTTCCTCAACACCTCCTTTCCCTGCTCAAAGTTCACAGACACCTTCCTGATTTCATATGTCAAGGACACTTTCTTCATTAAGAATTACCTCACTGGTTACTCTTGTATGTGCGATCCTTTCTTATCCCAAGATCGAGGAACCTAATACTTCCACAGATACTATCCATTACACACACACACACAAAGAATCTTCCCTCTCCCATTGGTTCATATGGAACCTTCTTTCATTTGGTTAGAATGCATGGTCTGTACTTCTCTCTCAAGATACAGTCTGTGATAAAGACCACTATAGCAAGCACAACTCCACTGTACCCAGTAGATGCTCCAGCCCCAGCAGTCACAACAACACATACCCCCCACCCCCATCACTGCACAGAAAGCTAACACTTGGATGGCCTGAGGGACTCCATCTGCATTTAAATGACTGTGTACTGGTTGAAATTGAAGCTTGAATTGTAAGAATGGAGTGTCAAAGCCCACCAGGCCAAATCCATGATGCAGTATTTCTGCTGGTAGAGTCACTTGAGAGAGGCATGGTCATTGTATTTTAGCACAGTGAGAGCCTATTTATGGCGAGGCATTCTGTCTGAATAACCAAATAAAATTTCTCAGTATTACTAAGCTTTATATGGCTATAACTGTGACAAACCGAAATGCTTCCAGGCCAGCCAGGTGGAATTTTGTAAAGAATCATATGCCATTTGTGAATATTAATACGATCTATAGGCTTGTCTTTCAAATGTAAGAGAACTACATGTTACATGGATATTAAACTACTGGTGCAGAAGTGTGTGTTGAACTGTATGTTATGTACTGAGCTTCAAGAAAGTAGCCACAATGTACCCTACTGGAAAAGAACAGAGTTAACTTGCAAACTCTAAGAAAATAAGTGAATTGTTTTACAATTGTGTTTCAGTGCAGCAAGGAGACAGGATGTCTAGAGCTAAAAGTTTCTTTCGATTGTCTTGAAACAGAAATAAATACTAGGTTTCAAATGTAAAAGTATTAATTGTTAAGCACAGTTTCTGTTTAATCCTGGATTAGAATAGTACTGCAAAAACTCCAGTTTTTCTTCAATGCTTCAGAACATTCTGTTCTCGTTGCTTCAGAACATTCTGTTCTCGTTTCCTTCTTATGTGTTGTCTCACCTTACAATTCAATTCATTCACTTTTGAACAAAAAAGTGCTAGCCATTTTACAAGCAATTTATTTTCAGCAGTATATACTAGTTTAAGTAGTCAACCTCCTAGTTTGAATTCTTGAATATGAGATGAGCATTTTTATTATGTGCAACTAGTCTTTTGCATATTTGTATTTTATTATTATAGGCATTATAGTTCCTAAACCTATAGTACAGGTGTGGAAAATGCTATGTCACATTTTAAAGGGGGTTTTGCTCATGACATTTTTTTGTTTAGCGATGACTACCAAATATGGAATAAATACATGTGAGGCTAGAGGCACCGAGGCACAGGAAAGACAAGACCTGGAAGAAGGTTTTCCTCCATTTTAATTCAATATCGTTTTATTAACAGACACTTTATAGTTTTGTTAATACTCTCAACTAGCCTGTCATTCACTACTTTGGGAATAAATGATGGGTTTGTCCTGAGGGTCACCCTGTCTAGGTAGAAGATTAGGAAAGGTGGTGTAGCCATAAGAGCTTGCAATTCTGAAACCCTTCGGGCAGAAGTCAGAGTTACCAGCAATACAGTTTTCCATGTGCAAAATTTTAGAGTGGCCTTGTCTGCTGGCTCAAAAAGGGCTAGAGTGAGTTTTTCTAGAACATAGTTTAGGTCCCAGGGAGGGTGGTGTTAAGTGTAATACACCTTTGAGGAAAAGTTTAGAAGGGAGTCTGGATGCAAGGGGTGGATATAGGGGGAGGCAGGCAGAGATAGCAGACGTGTGCCTTTACAGATGAGTAAGACAACCCTGTCTGCATGAGTTCAAACACGTATGACAAAATGAGAAACATATTACTTTCCAGCGGGTCCAACTGTCTTTTGTGACACCAAACCTTTTCCATTTAGAGAGATAAGATTTCCTTGTTTTGGGTTTCCTGGCTTCCTGCAAGACAGTGAGCATGTCCTTGTTATATAGGTGTCTGAAGGGGGTCAGAATCCTATCAGCCACAGGGTGAGGTGCATGGATTGCCACTGTGAGTGTATCTGAGTCCCGTTGTTCTGTGTGAGCAAGTCCATTGAAGGGGGTAAATTGTGGTGATTGCCCTTGGACAGGTGAAGAAGAAGAAGAGGAAACCAGTGCTGTCTTGGCCAGTAGGGAGTCGCCAGCAAGATTTTGGGAGAGTCCTGCTGAATTTTCAGCAGAACCCTTTTTATCAATGGGAAGGGGGGGATGCATACTGGAATTTCCCCTTCCAGGTTATCGAGAAGCATCTGTTGTTAATGCCTTGGGGTCTGTTGTCCTGGTGCAGTAGCCAGGAAGCTGACTGTTTATGCAGGAGGCGAACACATCTATTTGTGGAATACCCCACCTGTGGACCATAGTCATGAAAACATCTCTTTGCAGCATCCATTTGTGGTTGTTTCAAACGGTTCTGCTTAAGTAATCTGTCTGGGAGTTGTGCAGGGATGGGATGTAGGCTGCCTGTGATGGGAAATATTTCCACACTTTCAATTTTTGTGGAGGCAAAGGGAGGAAGATAATAATTTTGGACAGACCACCTCATCAGTTTGTGGAAGGGAACCTGGAGGTGAATAAACCTACATATCCATTTCTGTCTAACTTGGAAAAATGTAGAGGGATCACCACCAGCCAAATTCATAAGAGTGAATGAATCCAACAAAAGTTGAGGCATATAGTATTATAAAGTCCTGCAGTATAAACATTTTGGTGAAGGATAAAGAGAGATGATGAACCTACACCTTGTAAAGAGTTAGTGTAAGTATACACCAATTGCAGAGCATAATGCAAAAGCAGAGCAGTAGAAGAAAGGGAGTTGCATACCAAATATTATAGCTTGAATGTGTTAAAAAGCATGCCATATGTCATTACATCTTGAAAGTGTTGCAGAGCACGGGGATAGACATGATCAGCAAAACTAAAAAGAAGAAATAATTCACTGAAAGGATATATTAAAATACACAGCCTGAGCAGAATTCCAAACTTTCTGTAAGCTGAAACAGAAAGCCCAAAATGGAGAATTCTAAGCAGTAGGCAATAATTGGGGAAAAAGAAGAGCCTAACAATAATAATTGTTTCACTTGTGTAAATAGAGAGAAAGCAGCAGTATCAGGACAGAGTTTTAAACCTGTTTCTGTCAGTTTAACCCATACATCTTAAATAAGGGAAAGATCAAGTCAACACATATCTGGAAGTAGGGAAAAAGTAAAACTGAAGATAAATCTTTGACATAAAGAGCAAACAGGAGAAAAATCCTGTCACACGGAGATAGGGGGACAGAAAGACAAAGAAGGAAAGACAAAGGAAGTGGTAGAGTAGAGTACGAGACAGTATAACCTAAAACAAGCCCCCAGTGATATTCCTGTTGAGGTGAGATAAGACTACACTCAACAGAAGGATCCATGCATTAGGTTAATAAGAGACATGGAGTAGAAGAATGGAAATAAGGTATAAATAGCAGCAAGCTCTCACTAAACAATATGCATGTGGTTTGCCTAGCTTAAAAAGTTAGATATTGAGACTTTAGGGTATGTTTTAGCAGGAGTAGAGGCAGTTCCTTCTAAAGAGGAGCTCCCAAGGAAACTTGAGAGATGACCGACTTTCAGGTAAGCCAGATAAACTTTAAAAAGGCCCAATGGGAAGATAAGTTAAGCATAGCACCAGTACATATAGCTGCAGACAAAGGGGAACATGCTGAATAAAAGTGTTTGCACTTAAGATACTCATACAAATGGTTTATTTTAGAGAAAAAGGAATGACAGAGAGTAAGAAGCACCTAAGCAACTAGTCGTGTACTAAGAGGACAAGTAGGAATAGACAAGAATAAGACCTGTATCCTCACAAGATTTTACTGCGCAGGATTAATGAAAAAAGTTAAGATCATCCAAGCTGGATGTCCCAGCTCATACATGGACTAAAAAAAACATTTAAAAAAAGTGTAACAGGACACAATACCAGCTTGTAAGATAAGCAAAAGTGGTGTAACAGGGCACAACACTGCTTGTAAGATAGGCAAACATGGAATAACAGGACACAATACTGCTTGTAAGATAGGCAAACATGGAATAACAGGACACAATACTGCTTGGAAGATAGGCGAACGTGGTATGCCCATCATGCAAGTGCACAAAGAAACAGCACAAGCTACATTTCAAGAAGTCTAGAAAGCTGGAGATCAGGAGTAAGTTTTGGTCCTTTCCACAGAAAATACGTTTTTGGATAAATTATTGGATCCATTTGAAATATTAAAAATAAACAAATAACTGAATGAATAAATGAATGATGTAAACTACAGGTGGTAGACATATTAATAAGGAAGGTCAGAACAGATATACAGTGGATATAAAAAGTGTACACACCCCTGTTAGAATGCCAGTTTTTTGTGATATAAAAGAATGAGACCACAATAAATCATTTCAAAACATTTTCCACCTTTAATGTGACCTATAACCTGTACAATTCAATTGAAAAACAAACAAATCTGTTGGGGAATAAATATAAAAAATAAAAAATGTACAATAAGCTGGCTGCATAAGTGTGCACACCCTTAAACTAATACTTTGTTGAAGCACCTTTTGATTTAATTACAACATTCAGTCTTCTTGGGTAGGAGTCTATCAGCATTGGCACATCTTGACTTGGCAATTTTTGCCCTCTCTTCCTTGCAAAAGCGTTCCAAATCTGTCAGATTGGGAGGGCATCTGTTGTGCACAGCCCTCTTCAGGTCACCCCACAGATTTTCTATTGGATTTAGGTCTGGGATCTGGCTGGGCCATTCCAAAACTTTAATTTTTTTCTGGCGAAGCCATTATTTTGTTGATCTGGATGTATGCTTGGGGTCACTGTTGTGCTGAAAGGTGAAATTCCTCAATCCTCAGCTTTCTAGCAGATGCCTGAAGGTTTTGGGACAAAAGTGATTGGTATTTGGAACTGTTCATAATTTACTCCACCATGACTAAAGCCCCAGTTACAGCTGACGAAAAGCAACCCAAAGCATGATACTGCGATACTGCCACCACCATGCTTCACTGTGGGGATGGTGTTCTTTTGGTGATGCGAAGTGTCATTTTTGTGCAAAATGTACCTTTTGGAATTGTGGCCAAAAAGTTCAACCTTGGTCTCATCAGACCCTAACACATTTTCCCACATGCTTTTGGGAGACTTAATGTATTGTTTTGCAAATTTTTAGTTGGTCCTGGATGTTTTTCTGTGTAAGAAAAGGCTTCTGTCTTGCAACCCTACCCCATAGCCCAGACATATGGAGAATACGGGAGATTGTTGTCACATGTAGTACACAACAGTACTTGCCAGAAATTCCTGCAGCTCCTTCAGTGTTGCTGTAGGTCTCTTGGCAGCCTCCCTGACCAGTTTTCATCTTGCCTTTTCATCAGTTTTGGAGGGACACCCAGTTCTTTGCAACGTCACTGTTGTCCCATATTTTCTCCACTTTCTGATGACTGTCTTCACTGTATTCCATGGTATATCCAATGCTGTGGAAATTTTTTTGTACCCTTCTCCTGACAGATATCTTTCAACAATGAGATCCCTTTGATGCTTTGTAAGCTCTCTGTGAACCAAGGCTGGGTTAAAGGTGGGAAATGTTTTGAAATGATTTACTGTGGTCTCATTTTTATATATATAATAAAAAATATATATAATATATAAAAATATATAATAAAAACCTGGCATTTTAACAGTAGTGTGTACACTTTTTATATCCACTGTACCATTCCTCAATGTTCTGAAACTGGAAAGATCTTCACACCTTCCCAGTTAGCTTAATGGCAGAACCCAATGGAACTTGTAGTGAAAGAAAATTGTCCTGCACATGTTTATAGCTACATAGCAGAACAAACTTGATCCAGCACTTTACTAAGAACATTTTGAGACAAAACGTTAACTTAAAACCTTACAAAGTCATGCATATATATGATTTGTGTATGCAATCTCGCTATATAATATATCAGCAAAGTGGGAATATGTAGTTATACCAGCTATTTAAGTATTCCAGTATGTGTTATTCTGTCTTTCATGACACCACTGTTCCCACTCAGTGCTTGTATGCCTTTTACTGAGTAAATTAGAGACAATGTGAGTGATGTGGGTGTGTAGGGATTGTGTCCTTTAATCACGTGTGCGTGTGTGTGTGTGTATGTATGTGTTTAGTTCTGTGCTTTTAGTGTTGTGTAATATGAACTGCTGGTATCATACATCTGACATTCACTGCTGCAAGGTTCAGCCTCTGATACCAGTTCCAGAAAGACATACATTTTCAAGTACTCTGGTGACAATGTGCAACAATGCCACAAGACAGATGCATGTTCCCATATGTCTCACATTTACACAATAACAGCACAGTAGGCATATGTGGATTTGAAATGCAATGATGTCATATAATTTATTTTTCTCATAAAAAAGTATAGATCTTCTTCCCTGCAGAATGTTTTAGCCACTAGCCATAACCAAGTATTTAAAACACATTAAAATGTTCAAAACAAGACAACTTACAATAGTACTGATAGTTATTATAAGAAACTGTAAAGGGAATTGTCACCCTTCAAAAACAAGCATAGCAAAAAGTGATTCATAGAGACTATTTACACCAGTGGACGATGGATAATGGACATGAATAGGCATAAGCAAATTATGTTAGAATGAGATATAAATGAGAAATGATATAAAGCCATATATGATAACATGTCCTTTTCTCACCTGTTTGAGATAAACAGTCATAAACTGATGTGTTTCTGCATCATCAGCATATTTTTTTTATAAAAGGTGGAATCATGCATTTTTATCTACTATGCAATCTACAATGTTACTGTCCTTTGCTGTTAGACTATTTCTGGGTATGATATGCTTGTCTGGGCTGAGAAAAAAAACTTTTAAACTCAGTGGCACTCTCCAGCTAAGAAGACATAGATATAGCAAATAATAACACAATTTTGAGAAACAGAAGATTCAAAGAAGTCAGGGATATTATAAGTGTCTTAGCAAGAATCTATGACCCCCATAGGGGTACTATTGGAATATGTAACCTTCCTATCTGTGTTGATACTAATAAATGTATAGCCGTCACTATAACTGCCATTGGGACCTTCCAGAGACTTGACTGGGGACATCTTGGGTATCTTACAGGCTTCTGCCTCGAGAATTCTTCAGCAGTTCCTGGAAGTGCTCTTGGCACTTGTAAATAAGTATATCTATTTCCTAGTAACCAATTAGGACCGAGCCCAGAGTATGCATGCTTTTTTTTGGGTGGCATATTTCCATGAGGTACTCATGTGATAGATTATACTCATGTTGCAACAATTAGGGCTCCATCTGGTCCACAAGGGGAGTGGTACCATACTAGGAAAGGTAACTATTATCAACAGCCATGTTGCTTGTGATGTATGGGGGTACATCACCAGTCTGTCTGCCCAGCATCCTGGTAGTGCATATAATTCCCATATCTAGAACACTAGCTCACTCGAACACTTCTTCCTGCATGGTAGAAACCCCTCTGGTTATCTTTTTGATAAGTGGATTTTTTAAATTATCATTTAAGAAGCTATTCATTGTAAACTGTAATGCTTAATAATAACCAAATCTTCTTTTGATGCCCATTTCTTTTTTTTTGCCCACTTTCTCTTTTTTTCTTGTTTTCAGGTGGATATCTACTGGTGCCATGGCTCATGACACTAGTGAAAAATCCAACTGGGGCTGCAGAAAACAATTTCAATACAGCCCTGCCCAGACATGTAATATTATTGAATGTGTATTTGGAATGTTACAGTGCAGATTTAGATGCCTGGATGAGTCTGGGGTGCCCTTCAGTATGACCTAGTTAGTGCATGCAATATGTTTACAGTGTATTGCATTCTGAATAACATGATCATGTGCCACTCTGGAAGTGTAGTGCAGTGACCTGTCATTGCAGGTCCCAGTTCCAGTCATACGTTGACAAATGATAACCAGCTGACTGCAGCAGGAAGGGACCCCATGTGGCAGTCTTGTGCGTGGCATGTGAAAGTGCAAGTGAAGAGGCACTTTTAGTCCAGAACTATGGACCATGACATTCAGGTTAGTCTTTCCTTTCTTGCAGAAAACACAGAGTATAATTGATTGATGCAGTGATCTTTATGCACTCTTCTGTATGGTGCATGGTCTGCCATGCTGAGGGTGAAGTGACAGCAGCACTTGTTAACCTGGCAGGATAATCAAGCACCCTTTTTATTCAAATTTTCTAACTTATATTCGATGGCTATTTCTCAGCTGTACCATTTCTGAATTGAAAGTCGTAATAATGGTAGGCCCTTACTGGTGTAAATAACTACAATTTCAATGTTATGACAGTAAAAATCCATGGAAGGCATCCTGGCAGTACAAGATTATAATGCCTTCCACACATTTAGATCAGCTACCACACAAGAAGGGGTGAGAGGTGGAGGTGCATCTACATGTAAGCACACCTCAAGATTGCTCAAGCAATATGGCATGCTTGAGCAACTCCATGTCCAACTAACATCAGGTAAATTACAATACCATATCCTTGCTAGTTACAGATCCCTGTCTATGACCCAGGGTGACCATAAAATGTACAATTCAGCCCAAGACCATACTCATTGGTGATTTCAACTGTCGTTTCATAAACTGGGGTACATACATAATCACTAACATGCAGACTCAGAGAATCCAAGATTTTGCCAATGAAACACCCTAGAACAGCTAGCCTACTTACCTACTAGGGGCGCAGATATCATAGATCTGGTACTTACAAATATGAAGAAACATTGCATCCCCCACTTGTGTAATACCATCACTTGTTACATCAGATCAGATCAAATCAGAAAGCAGTCAATCTTGAAATAAATGTAAAGGCTGAACTCATGGCAAAACAGAGAACCTTTAAGAACTTTTACAAGGCCATCTACCTCCTATTACTTTAAGGCGTAGCTAAATTCAAAGCCTCCAAATTCAGAGAAAATAAAGGTCTAAGTAGAAGTCTTTATGAAAACCCTGTACAAGCATGTAAATAACTGCACAGAAACAGCAGTACAAAACCAAAGTAAACTTAGGACAAACTCAAAAAATAAGCCCCCTTGGTGGACTCCCAGAATAAACAGGTTGCACAAACAAAAGAAAAAAAATCTGCCCCAAAACAAGAAAGGCTATGCTCAAAAGACAAAACCTCCCTCATCAGTCTCAACAAGCAACTCTGGGGACCCATAAAGTCCATCAAAGCCAACTTCAAGGCAGAAATACCTTTCCAGGCTAAGGATAGCCATAAGGCATAAGGCATTTTTCAGTTACGCATTTAGCCTTAAAGAGATCGCCCAACAATGTGTACACTAATAGTAAATGGAACTTCCTATACTAAAATTAGGGATAGAGCAAATCTGCTGGCAGATGAATTTAGCTCCAGTTTCACACCCCCATCACCCCCAGTTCCCTCACAGGAAATACCATCTACCATTTCTCCTGCAATTATCACTAAAGAACAACAACCTAATAGAAACAGCCGATAGAAAAAGAAGAAAGAATCATTAAAGAACAGGTCCTCACTATATGTTTAAGAGCTTGCTTGAAACATGACCTGTCTGGTCCAATAGAATCTCTATTCAACCACAGCCTCCATGCTGGCTTCACTTCCAGAGAATGGTCATCAGTCTACACAAAAGCAGCATAATCAACAGACTCAGAAAACCAAAGACCCATAAATTTGACTAGTCTTATATGCAAGCCCATGAAAATAATTATTGCAGACCTGATATACAAAGACAAAGGAAATCTTAAAACACTGGATCCATCTCAGTTCAGTTTTATCAAGGGCAGGTCATGCCTACTAAATTTAGTCGGCTTCTTGAGAAGGTCACCAGAGTCACAAATTAGGGTAAAATGGTACATACTTGCCTACTCTGACATGGCAAAAGCATAGGCTTATAGGTAGGTACTAGGCTATCGGCTCTAGGACTTATACAAGCCTCGCAAAAAAGGTACCCTGGCTTTCGCCACCCAAGAAAATTATTTTCCTGTGCCCCTGTCAAGCACAGCCACAGAGGTGATCCCTGGGGTGAATTTCCTATTTCCCATCCAATCATCAAGATTTTTCTTGAAGAGTGCTAATGAGGAGCTTTGTTTGATATAGATAGGTAGTTTGTTCCAGAGTATGGGAAGTCTCTGGGACAGGAATCTATCCCTCCAGAGTGTTCTGTTTATTGTGGTGACAAGGTTTAGGTTCCTAGAGCGTGTAGCTTGAAGGGATTAGGATTTCTTTAAGTGGAGCATGTCCAACAGCTCTGAATTTGACATAGCTTTGTATGTTAGGCAGAGATAGTCTCTGAGTAGGTGATATGCGACGGAGTAAACCTGGAGTTTTTTGAGATGGTCTGCGTATGTCATCTGTTTGAGGCCAGTAATCCTCTTTGTGAGGTATTTCTGTGGCCTTTCCAGTTGTTGTAGATGTCTTGTGAGGTACATACCAAAAGGGGCATTGTACTCTATAATGGGTCTAATGAGTGACGAGTAGAGGGGAACAATGACCACTTTTTTCCTGGATGAGAAACCTTTTGTGATGAGGTGTGCCACGTAGAAGGATTTCCTGACTACTGTGGTGATGTGATTATCAAAGGAGAGACTACTGTCCACCTGTGTCCCAAGGTCTCATCACACTTTCCATGTTAAGTAGACTACCACTTATGTGGTAGTTCATGGGTACAGAGTTTCTACCAAAGGGGATTACAATGCACTTTTTGGCACTGAGCTTGAGACGATGGCTTTGACACCAGGCATCTGTATCAATGAGGCCCTTTTGTAGGATGTCCACATTGTTAGAAGTTTCAATTATGGCTTCTAGTTTGCAGTCATTTGCGAACTTCATTAGCCAAAGACCTTCTGTTTTGGCCTGTACTTCAGAAAAGTAGATACCAAACAGGAGAGAACCCAGTTGTCACTGGTATGAAGTCAGATTTGGAGTCTGCTACTTTCACAGTGTGGGTTCTGTCAGTGAGCCAGTTGGCAACCCATCTTGTGACATAGGGATTTATACCTAGTTTAGTGAGTTTATCTATAATTCCAGAGTGGGGGATGGTGTCAAAAGCCTTGGCGAAATCTAGACAGGCTGTGTGAACCACCTTACCCTTGTCTATGGCTTTGGTGACTGCTTCAAAGAAGTCAATTAGATTTAGGAGTTATAATCCGCCTTTTACAAACCTGTGCCACTGTCGAGCAGAGACACAGAAGTGATCCCCGGGGTGTATTTCCTATTTCCCATCCACTCATCAAGATTTTTCTTGAAGAGTGCTAATGAAGAACTTTGCTTGACATAGATGGGTAGCCTATTCCAGAGTATGGGAAGTCTCTTGGACAAGAAGCTATCCCTCCAGCATGTCCTGTTTATTGTGGTGACAAGGTTTAGGTCCCTAGAGCATGTAGCTCATCGGGATTGGGATTTCTTTAGGTGTGGCATGTCCAACAGCTCTGGGTTTGACATAGCTTTATATGTTAGGCAGAGATCACCTCTGAGTAGGCAATATGCTACGGTGTAAAGCTGGAGTTTTTTGAGGCGGTCAGTGTAGGGCATTGTTTGAGGCCAGTAATCCTCTTTGTGAGGTACTTCTGTGGCTTGTCCAGCTGCTGCAGATGTCTTGTGAGGTACATTCCAAAAGGGGCGTTGTACTCTATAATGGGTCTAATGAGTGTCGAGTAGAGGGGAACAATAACCTCTTTTTTCCTGGATGAGAACCATTTTATGATGAGGTGTGCCACGTAGAAGGACTTCCTGACTACTGTGGCGATGCGACTATCAAAGGAGAGACTACTGTCCACCTGGGTCCCAGGGTCTCATCACACATTCGGTGTTAAGTAGATTGCTGCCTATGTGGTAGTTCATGGGTACAGAGTTTTTACCAAAGGTGATGACACTGCACTTTTTGGCATAGAGCTTGAGGCCATGGCTCTGACACCAGGCATCTGTCTTAGCGAGGCCCTTTTGTAGGATGTCCACATCATTTAGGGACTTGACTATGGCTCCTAGTTTGCAGTTACCTGTGAACTTTGTTAGCCAGAGGCCTTCTGTGTTAGCCTGTACTTCAGTGAAGTAGATACCAAACAGGAGAGGTCCCAGGACGGAACCCTGTGGTATTCCACTTGTCACTGCTTTAGACAGATAGACTTACTAAGCTGGGCATTAATCCCTACATCACTCGATGGGTTGCCAAAATTACTGACAGAACCCACACTGTAAAAGTATCCGACTCCAAATCCAGCTCCAGACAAGTGACAAGTGGAGTACTTCAGGGTTCAGTCCTGGGACCGCTCTTGTTTGGCATCTACTTCTCTGAAGTACAGGCCAACACTAAAGGACTCTGGCTAACAAAGTTCGCAGATGACTGCAAACTGGGGGCCGTTATTGAATCCCCAAATGATGTGGATACTCTACAGAAGGGCCTTACAGAAACAGATGCTTGGTGCCAGAGCCATGGACTCAAGCTCAATGCCAAAAAATGTATAGTTATCCCCTTTGAGAAAAAACATGTACCCGTGAATTATCACATAGATGGCAGTACACTAAACACTGAAAGTGTGATAACAGACTTAGGGACACAGGTAGATAATGGTCTCACCTTCGATAACCACATCGCCACAACAGTCAGGAAATCCTTCTATGTGGCACACCTCATCACTAAGGGCTTTTCATCCAGAAAAAAGGAGGTCATTGTCCCACTGTACTCATCCCTCATTAGACCTCTCAAGACATCCGCAACAACTGGAAAGACCGCAGAAATAACTCACTAAAGGAATCACAGGCCTAAAGCAGATTCCCTACACTAACCTCTTTAAAAACCTCCAGCTATACTCTGTCGCATATCGTCTACTCAGAGAAGATCTCTGCTTAACATACATGGCCATGTCAAACCCAGAGCTGTTGGACATGCTACATTTAAAGAAATCCTAATCCCTCAGAGCCACATGCTCCAGGGATTTAAACCTTGTCATCACAATAAAGAAAACATGCTGGAGGGATAGGTTCCTGACCCTTAGACTCCCTAGACTCTGAAATAGACTGCCCATACATGTCAGAGTGCCTCTTTGGCCCTCTTCAAAACGAACCTTGATGATTGCTTGGGAGAAAGGAAATCCACCCCGGGGATCACGTCAGTCGCCCTGCTAGACAGGGGTCCAGGAAAGTAAATAGTGTGGGAAGAAATAGCCAGGGAATTGTTATGGCTAGGCTTGTATAGGCCCTAAGGCCGATAACCTAGTACCAACTTATGAACCCTAGCAATAGATAGGCTGTTCAGAGCTTACCACTGCCACTGATAGACTGCAAGACTTCCTGCTATCTCTGGAAGGTCTGGTCCACTCACAACACAATACATAGTCCTAAAATCAGCAAATTTGAGATCTGGACTATACTGGTTTAAAGAAAGGTGGGAAACAAGGAGGCAGATAGGATTTTGTTTTTTCACACAATACCTCATTTGGGTATTATAGACAAATTTAGGCATAAATCTCTATGTCATCTGATGGTTTGTGAAATGGCTTACACATAGGACAATGAGGCTAGGGTTGGGGATCCACCTCCATCAAGAGGCCTGATACTAGTGGTGTCCCACAGGGATATCTCCTGTTTAGAATATACTTCTCTGAAGTCAAGGCAAGTGTAGATGACCTTTGGCTGACCAAATGTGCAGATGACTATAAGCTTGGTACAATCACTGAATCCCCCAAACATGTAGATATCCTCTACAAGGGTTTGACCCAAGCAAATAAATTGTACTAGAACCATGGGCTAAAACTCAACACAAAAAATGCAAAGTTTTACTCTTTAGGGAGATGAACACCCTTGCAAATTACAATACCGATAAAACTCCCCAAAAAGTAGACTCATTGATAAGAAACTTGGTAACTCAGGTTGACAGCAACCTGAACTTCTATCATACGTCCACGGTAGTTGGAAAATTCTTCTACATGGAGCAACATATAAATAAGGGGGATCACTACTAAATCCCGAATGCTTACATTACCGAAGACCACAACCCCGAGACCAGATACCCGAAAGACAAAAAGACCGAAAGACCAGAAGCGCGAATTTCAAAATCACGAAGTATGGTGATGTCAGGAGGTTAGGTAAGTATCTATGTTTGGTTGTGTTGGTTAGGGGCTTTAGTGTGTGTCTGTGTAAGTGTGTATTGTGACTGTGATGTGTGTGTGTGTGTGTGTGTGCAGGGAATGTAGGTGTGTGGTGGTGTTTTCGTGTGTCTGTCTGTATAGTGTGACCTTGGAGTTAGAAATTTAAGTAGGGGGGGGTGTGGAGGGCACAGCCCCCCACATGGGGGTGCAGAGGGGCTTGCCCCCCTTCTTTTCTGTAGTGTAGGTTTGTGTGTCTGTGTTTTGGGTGAAGGTGCGTGTATGTGTATGTGTGTGTGGTGTATGCTAAGTGTAGTGTTCGGTACTTTAAATTTCGTGCTTCTGGTCTTCCCATCTTCTCGTCTTTTGGGTATCTGGTCTCGTGATTCCGGTCTGCGGTAATATAAGTATTCAGGGTTTTGTAGTGATCCCAAATAAGGATATGGCATACAGTTCTAAGGTGATCATGTCCACACTGTGCTCTGCCCTCATCAGACCAATAATTGAGTACAATGCACCCTTGAGCAACTGAGCATGTATTTGCATTGCATTTGCAAAAGTTGAAGCAGACACAGATGTTCCTGAATAAAAGAATACAGGGTGTAAAAAATATGTCTTACACAGACTGCATCAAAGCCCTATAAAAGAAACAAATACAACTCCAAACACTACCGCAGCTCAAAGGTAGCAAATCTTTAATGTAACAATCACGTTAGGGCTTTCAGGAACAACTTGCTTCTTCAGAGCATAAAACAGAATGAAAAACACATGTTTAAAATACTAAGAAACACCAATCACTAAAAAGTGGGATGACACAATTTCCTGAAATCATTGCTAGCTGCTACATTCCATTTAAAAAAAACAATAATCTTCCAACCAATCAACAAACTCTAAAAGAACCAAACCTCCATATAAACAATGCCCTCTTAATGTCCAAGTTGGCAGCTCTTTAGAAATGGTTGTAGTGTTAGTTTCTCATTAAGCCCAGGTGCTATAAAATTTAAGCAAAAAAATCCACTTTTGCTCCTCAGACTCTGTTCTATTTCTTAAGCCCCCTTCTCTATTATTTTTATTAATTAATTCTAAAACAACATGCCTTGCCAAAGCATTGGTATCTTTCCCTGTTTGAAAATCCTTTGTATGTTCGAGTATTCTCTCTCTCTGGCTGCAGTTAGTCAATTTGAATGTAAAAGGCAGTGAATGTGCCACAGCATGCCATATAAATTAAATCTGTACTCCTACAATTTGCAAAAGAAATCAAACTCCAACTTGAAACCTGTCGGTTCGTGATAATACGATCTGCATGTAAAAATAAAATTACATGCTCTACATGTCCTGCACATAAAAGTGACACTTGTTCAGATCCCTGTCTATGAAGTATATTCACATTTTTGTAACACAACTGCCTTTTGATTATTGCTAAAACTAAATATTGAGTTAGAATCAATTACCTAACTAATCTCAGGGTCTGCTAAAAGGATCGGCCAATACTTTCTCATCACTTCCCATACCAAAATGATATCATTAGAATAGGTAAAACTCAGTCTATTCCTGGTATTAACCAAAGTTTCATTGCTCTCAGCAAAACTATTATTGCTTTTATGTGAAAAATAAGGTTTCCCCTTCATATCCCTACTGGTCAGCACCTCTAATACAGATATCTACATCAACCGTTCTATACCCACTCTTAATGAAATTCTCTCATATTAGAAAAGGCTTGATTCATCTCAGCATCCACACTATATAACCTCATGAGCCTCAAGAATTGACCCTTGAGGACATTCTTTGTAATATGCCCTGGATGCACGTTAGACTTATGTAAGAGTGTACTCTTCTTACAATCTTTTCTATATAAACTAGTATTAAGTTGTTTCAATTCATTTCTGTTGACTGTAACATCAAGAAAATCAATACACTCAGCTGATTACTGGTAACTAAATTTAAAGAACGTAGTAGCACTGTGTAAGAACTCCACAAAATATGCAAGATGCTCTTCAGTGTCACCCCAGATAACAAAAAAAAAAAAAAACACCCACAAAGCATCTGTGGAAATATACAGACTTAAAAAACTATGTTGTTTGCAAATACTTTCTCATATTCCCATAGTGTTACATGCATATGTATTGGTGCACACAGTGCTCATAGCTACATACATTCTCTGAATATAGTGTTTTTCTTCATAAATAAAAGCATTGTTCTCTAATACAAGGTCTAAGAGGGTACAAATCAGCCCAACTTTATTTGCACTAAAAGTTTTGTGCTCAAGAAAGTCCGAATACTTTCTACACCAAACTCATTGGGGATGACTGTAAATAACAATGCCATGTCTAAAGTAACAAATAAAAACTCATTATTATCACAAGTTATCCCTGTCCATTCATACAAATCTTCTAGAAAACTTTTTGTATCTTTCAAAATAGTAGCTGTAGTGTCCAAAACAGGTCTTAAAGTCTTTTCAATATAAATCGAAAGGGGGTCAGTGGCCTACCCTTTACTTGACAAAACAGGTCTCATAGGTGGTTGATTCTGGTCCTTATGGACCTTCAGAGGTCCATACAAAATTGGAACTACTGGATGTTCAACCACAAGATAATCATGTAAGCTAGAATCAGTAAGACCAATAATTAATAGATCGTACAGAAATACATGAATTATATCAATAAGAGCCCTGATTTTGTATTTCATCACATGGACATGGGTCATATCATCACTCAACAGGTGTCGCATCTCTTCAAGATAATAGGACTTGCCCATCATCACCACACTTCCACCTTTGTCTGCAGGTCTCATTTCAATGTGTAAGGCCCCTCTAAGATCTCTCAATGCAGACAGTTCATTGGCAGTAATGTTACAAAAAGTATGTTTATGTTCACTAGTCAAAGATTTATGAATTTCTTCATCACAGAGGGACACAAATGCCTGAACATATGGATTAGCAGCGGGAACAAGAGAGCTTGGTTTCCTAAAGACACTGTTAGAGACTGCTCATTTGGGGGTACATAAGAGATAAAGAAATGTTCCATGCAAACAACCTAACGTTAACCAGTACTTCCATCAAATTAAAGGCTTGGGAAGGAATAAAAGAAAGACCTTTGTTGAACAAAGCTAATTGCTGCTGTGACAAAGTGAAGAAAGAGATATTAAATACCAAACTTTCTATCTCCTGTTCTTTGTTTGTACTGTGTTCATTGTATTCTGATAATGAACACACACCCTCGCCTCTCTGCTCTGTGAATGGCCTTTTCTCTGACCATTCTTGATGGGTAGAGGGACTGGCCAAATAAATTCTGTTCAAGCCATTTCTAAATTTCAGACATTACATGTAGAAGGCATTGGTTCTTGTCTCTTTTCTTTGACAGAAGTAGCTAATAATCACTACCTTGTTTCTCTCATTAACTTCAATAGCAGCAAACATACTCTGTGTATTTACATCCCAGGTTGCAGTGGCTTTGTGAATTCCAGGCACAGGAGTATTCATATTAATCTCCCCATTTCCTCATGGCCAAGAGAACACATGTCCCTCATTGAAATCATTCAAATCCTGCTGTAACATCTTAATCATAGTGCAGCGTAAGCATTTCTCATAGTCAAGTACACTATCATACAGTTCATCAATCTTAACTTTGCAGGTTTGAGAGCTAAACCTTGAGCACAACTCTTTCTGTGCTGTATCCATCTCAGCTGCCTGTCGCTTTTCAAGTGGATGGAAAAACTCATAAGTCTTAACTCATTATATCTGAGTGACGCCTCCAGGTGCATTTGCAGTTAATGAAAAATTGCTTGTTCATATTTGCATCAGTAATTCCAAAACCATGCTATGTACAAGGTTTTAAAATATTTCATCTTAAAGCTTACACAATAGCAAACTCAACTGCATTAACATTTGACCGCTGTCTAGTGCAGATAAATAGATATTAACTGTTGTTTTTAAGATATACTCTGTATCTGATCACTTCTACCTACCATTATAAGCTAGTTACTATATATTTTAAATGTTTTACTCACTTGAGCTTTTAACATACTGTATTACACACTCTGAAATGTCTTTAACTTGTTCTGCACAATTACATGTGTCCCTAGTAACTTGCAATATGTAACTGAAATATACATTGTTGCCCTTTCTTTGTAACCTGCAAGTTGTAAATTCAAATGTAACTGTAATTTGTTTTGGAGCTTTTCTCCCCGGGTCTCTACTGAAAACGGGCTCTTCTGACCCAGTGGACTTCCCTGGTCATCAAACTTAAATAAATAAAATAAACATAGGTGTAATTTTCACATTTTTTTCTAAATATCTCAACCAATCAAGTAACACAGACAGAATTCCTTAGCCTCATATGAAAGCTCTCAACTAGATGAATAAAATACTGCTGACAGTACGTGTGTAACTTCAGTGGTTGCTGAGCTATAATAAGTTGTTTACAAACATTACAAATATAATAGTAACCATGTTTACTGTGATTTTTAAAATTCAGTTTAAAACCTAGAACCAAAAGAATACTACCACTATAAAAATAGTTTGTGCTGAAGAGTTTGCCGTTTATAATTCTTTCATAACCACTGTGGTTCCAGAGATATGAACATTTGTTTGAAATGTGAGGACATAATTTGATTCTGTCAAGAGGCTTACGCTTCACCCATTGGAAGTTAGAGTGCAAACTTCCTGAGCTCCATTAGACTGAACAAGTTAAATAATTAAGACTTGACTGCAGAGTCAGAGTCTGCCACTGTTTAAGCAGCTCTGGATAAACATTCCCATAAGTGGGCATTTTTAAAATCCTCAACTCATGTGGAATCGCATTAAGTTTAATAGCAGCCCCAAAATGTAATCGCTACCACTGCCACCATTTGAATTTGTAAAGTTTATTCTCCAGAACTCCTAAACATTCAAAAAATCAGCACTTACTGCCAAATCTCCTGTTTACTTTCATAGTGCCAAAACCATTCTCAGCTGCACTTAAAGGGGGATTAGAAGCAAAACACAACAGTCTGTGCAAACATTCAGTTGGATTATAGTCTAGCACCAAAGTAGATCCTTCAGCCATGTCCTGACAGCCAAACACAATCCACTCAAAACCATAAGAAGTAATGGCAGCCAGATAAAAGCAGGAGTCACACAAAACTTTATAATAGAAACAAATAAGACTCCAAACACTAGCACTGCTCGAAGGTAGCAAAACTTAAATGTAATAAACAGGTTAGCACTTTCCGAAACAGTTTCCTTCTTCAGACCATAAAACAGAATGAAAAATACATGTTTAAAATACTAAGAAACACCAACCACTAAAAGAGGGGATGACATAATTTCCTGAAATCATTGCTAGCTGCTGCATCCCATTTATAAAACCAAGAATCTTCCAACCAATCAGCAAACTCTAAAAGAACCAAACCTCCACAGAAGCAATGTCCTCAATGTCTAAGTCGGTGGCTCTTGAGAAATGGTTTCAGTGTTAGTTTCTCATTAAGCCCAGGTTCTATATAAGATTTAAGCAAAAGAATCCACATTTGCTCCTCAGACTCAGTTCTATTTCTTAAATACCCATCTCTATTATTTTTATTAATCAATTCTAAAACAAAAAACTTAAAGCAATCTTCCTTCCCCTTCTCTTTCACATGTCTTGCCAAAGCAGTGGGTCTCACCTAGACAACTAAATGGTGACAGAACCACAGACTAAAACTCAACACAAAAAAAATGCATAGTTATACTCTTCTGGGAGACGAACACTCCTGCAAATTACAGCATTGATAACACTCCCCAAAGAGTAGACCCATTGATAAAGGACTCTGGAACTCAAGTTGACAGTAAACTGAACTTGTCCGTGGTAGTGAGAAAATTCTTCTACGTGGAGCAACGGTTCCCTATCAAAAGCCTGAAACACTATAAGCTTGAAAATCAAAATCCTGAAACCAAAAGCCTGAAAATTCAAAATCCCGAAAACCCAAAATCCTGAAAACACAAAATGGACATACTGACGTCATTGTGGCTTTGCTATTATTAGCCCTGTGGTGTTAGGTCATGCGTTGGGTTCAGGTGAGTGTGCGGTTGGTTTTATGTTAGGGTTAGGGGCGGTTTAAGTGAGTTAGGGTTAGGGCGCAGGTTAGGCATGTATGCGATAGTGACAAATATTGGGGTTAGGGGCGGTTTAAGTGAGTTAGGGTTAGGGCGCGGGTCAGGTGAGTGTGCGATATTGACGGACGTTAGGGTTAGGGTCAGGGTCAGTTGGTAGATATTAGTGTCTTTATAGTGACATATTAGCATTATTTGTGTTTTCAGGATTTTGAGTTTCAGGATTTTGGGTTTTCGGGATTTTGAATTTTCAGGCTTTTGGTTTCAGGATTTTGATTTTCAAGCTTATTTCAGGCTTCTGATAGGGAACCGGAGCAACATATATGGCATCCAGACCTAAAGTGCTCATATTCCCACTATAATCTGCCCTCATTAGACAAATAATTGAGTACTATGCACCCTTCAGCAACTGAGCATGCATTTGCAAAAGCTGAAGAAGTCACAGAGGCTCCTGACTAAAAGAATACAGGGTGTAAAAAATATGTCTTACACAGACTGTGTAAAAGCCCTATCCCTGTAGTCGGTCTCCTACAAGCTGCTAAAGGGTGATGTACTCATTACCTACAAGGCAATCTCTGATCTGGCCCTGATGGATCTGCTACACATTCGCAAAACAAATAGCACTAGAATTACCCAATCTAAGGATCTAAACCTCATCTGTGACAAACAAAACATGTCAAAAAGCTTGCCCACTTCTCTGAAACAGACACCCCATTCATGCGAAACAGAGGTTTTCTCTAAGCCTGTTCAAATGCAATTTGGACCAATGTGTGGGAAGTCACAAATTCACCACAGCTTGTTGCCTGTAGCCCTTAAAGACAGGGGCAGTTTGTAGATGCCCTAAGGAGCAGACATACATTAAAGTTGTTCTAACCTATGGAGACTGACAATTGGGAAAATTGCAGAATAAATGGCTAGGCTTAAAAAGGCTCTAGGGCTATTAGCCTAGTAACCTCCTGTGATCATATACAGCTTTCTTTCTAGATATTTCTTTTACTTCTAATCAATATCATTATTGAACTCAAACACATGCAGATACTTGTGTTAATGATGTGTTACAGTCTGAATTTATGCATTTTTTAATTTCTTCTTAATATCTCATTGCCTTTACAATTAAAAACTGTCTCTGTGTAGATGTATAATTGTAAATGCATGAAGAGTGTAGTATGAATCACAGAACATCAATGTCAGATGTGTCAATCACAGCATCTTCAAAAGAGGGTCTGTCATGTGAAGTGGATGGGGACTTGCTGCTATGTTGTGCCCTACTTAATGCCGGTGATCATGCAGACAATAATGTCACAGTGCTACAGGACTGGAACCTTGAGTGAAAGGTTGTGCTATACCTTGACTTGTTCTGCAAGAATTCTGCTGTGATGCCCCCCCCCCCTTCCCCAGTAGTAACACCACCTTCTTGTAAATCACTTGCAGTACAAAGTGATATGCCACCATGTGTCTGGACAGTGCCCCATTCTCTTCCCTCTCCTATTCTGACTGGAAGTTCTAATCCAGAGAACAGATGGAGGTGGTCAGGGATGCTTGGCGTGCAACCATAGTACTAATAAATGTGATCATGACATTATCCCTACTCTGTCATTTTCATGTAGTGCTGAAAATACTGACAAAAACACTGAAGGACTCTAACCATTTACTCTAAGTGACAGTGCACTGAGCCTTAACAATACTGCAGTGCATTTTCTGCTGGGCAGCCATTGCTTTGTGTGTTTCCTGGGGTAACTCTGACAAATGCCTGTGGTGGGCACCCATTAGAAATAGTGTCAGTGTGGACACTGCTACATCTGAATTTCTGCCATCATTTATAAGGTGTGGGTTTGGAGACAATGATATAGATGTACATGAGTTTTCTTCCTCTACATCCCCTAGTGTAAAGTCACCATGTGCTTGACTTTGTGGTCCAGTGTCACTTCCTGCAAAGTTACTAACAATTAGCGGGGTGCAAGATCTTGCCATTAAACTTGGTGCCTGCCTGCTAGTTTTCACAGGCTGTCTCATAAATATAACTATGTACCATCACCACCACCATCTTCTTCATCAGGCATTCTTGCTGCTATCTTTTAAATGTATTGCTGAAGTGGAAGTATTTGTTTCTGCTGCTGACCCTGTCAATGATTATTTGAATACATTACTACTCAGATGGGAAATATTACAGTACTGTGGAACACAATTACCATGCTCACTATGTTCATCAATATCATTATGTCCAGAAGTGGAGGGTTCACCAGTTAATAGTAATTGTCATGTGTTACATTTAATAATTGCATATAAATCCTTTTATTGTGTATCTATGTATATGCTACTGCTGTGAACCCAAGCTTCCTGAGCAGATGTCTGTTGATACTGTACATATTGATAACAGCCACTGTCCAAACCAGCTGTAATTATTACACTGCCACTGTCATCTATCTCATACTCATCTCCACAAATGGATGAGAAGTACTCCTTATCAGGTGTTAAAGGAATTATTGTTGGAGGCCTGCCTAGTACAGCTACAGGCAACTGCATTCTGCTTTGCCTTGGATTTTGCGTGTCCTACCATATCATTGTCCAACTTCTTGCACTATGTTAATGTGTGGTCCATCCCACCAATAGCATTTATATCTGTAACTACATGGTTCCATGCCTTTGCCCGCCCCCCCCCCCCCGACCCCAGTTTGTTTGGGTCTGCCTTTTCTAAAAAGGTGTTTGCCATATGTTCTAAGGGCTGTGATGAGGATGCAGTTCTCCTCATGGCTAAAGTTGTCCTTACTCTGTCTTAATCCCTGCTGCTGCATCATTCATACCAAAGTCATGGATCGAAACATGTGATCCACTCATCCAAAGCTTCACAGCAGGGAAAGCACGCCTGTGTTCATCACAAATAAATTAGACCTGAGTACAGACACATGTATAGTGATACAGCACACGTATTCATATACCCATAATGTAATTTCAAATTCAGCCAGTAAGTTGCAACCTGTACAGCATCATCAACAAACTCATAGTATATTGCAAGCACTTAAAATTGCACTGTCATGTTATACCATTGCTAAAAGGCTGTTATCCTTCCCCCCACCAATATCCTGCATTCATACTGCCAGTTGTCGCTTATGATTGACAGAAATTTCCAAGTAAACCAGCATTTATTCTGGCATCTGGCAAGATTTGGTTGAGGACCTGTCAACCCTGACAAGGATCACCCATATCACCTGTTCTGGCCCTCCGTGCCAAAACCTGTACAATGATCTACAAAGTCATAGGCCTGACCATCTGTTGGAGTGGGTAGATCAGGTGACAGTGAGAAGACCAGAGTTCTAGAAGTATTTTTTTTAAATTATATCAAACATAGGTTTAAAAAATAACATATGGAGATATTGTATAATTGAAGCTATATCCTAGAAGAAACATATGTGCAACTGCAAATATATATATATATATATATATATATATGTATTTATAATGCATGAGAAATCACAAACTATCTGTACACACAAATGCATCTGTATACAAATATGTAATGTTTGTGATAACATACTTTTGTGTAAAAACATAAATTTATATGAATAAGTAAAGAAATGTATTTATTTTATTCATTTATTTACATTTGTTGACCAGGAAAGTACATTGGTTTGAAATGAGCCCATTTAAAGTGGAGGCCTGGGGAGAAAAGCTCCACAAATGAAATACAAGATAATAACATACAGGATAAAAATACAAGATAATAACATACAGAATAATAAAATACAAGATAATAACATACAGAATAATAAAATACAAGATAATAACATACAGAATAATAAAATACAAGATAATGGAAGTTTGTTAAAGGGCTGGGGAGAAAAGCTCCAGGGGCTCCACAGACAAAATACAGAAGATAGTAAGCAAATTAGTTAAAAACATGGATATACCAAGTATGAAGAAAAAAAACATGTTAAGTCACATAGGAGAGATTTACAAGTTGTGACAAAGTACAAAGAGAACAAATGTGGGTAGCAATGGATTTTAGTAGCATAGTCAAACTTAATAAAAGATGCTAGAGGGTGTTTTTCATAGAGGATGTATAAATTAGATGTGTATGGGGAATGGTTGGTGTTGGAGAAGGTAGCCAGGTTATAGAGGATTTGGAGATGGTGCATGAGCAGAGTCATTGAGAAGAAAGATATTGGTGTAAAGACTTTTTGAATACAGAGGCACTACTGACGGTATGCAGAGTGGATGGAAGTGCATTTCAAAGTTTAGCAAAGGTAAAAGAGCATAGATACTGACCAGTTGGGAGGTTTGGTCTGTCAACTTGGAGAAGACACTGATTTTCTGACTTGCGATGCCTATTGGGTTTGATAAGAATCAGCAGGGAAGCAAGAGCTGGGCAGTCAAATGGTTTATAGACGATTTTGTGAGCAGTAGATAACTGTATGAAGGCGAGATGTTCTGGAAGTTCTAACCAGTTCAGAGATTATAGTGAAGAGCAGTGATGGGATGAATACTTAGCATTAGTTACAAATTTGGCAATTTTGTTATAACAGGTTTCCATTGTCATTTTCAAGCAGGACTGGATATTTGTGAGTATGGGAGCATCATAAAGGAAAGAAGGTAGACGAAATGTTGAGGCAAGAGTTTGTCTAGTAGAGTGATTTAGGAAATGTGTTTGTCTATATAGGGTGCCAGGTTTTTGGTATTTTTTTTTAATATTGTTGAGGATGTCATGCTCAATTGTTAAGTTTTCATCAATGGCAGCGCCAAGAAGCTTGGTACAGGAAATTACCTCTATGGCTGTCTTGTTAGAAGAGCGAATGATAAATTCAGATTTGTTAACAATGGTATTTTTTCGGGGGATGAAAAGCAGCAGCTTGGTTTTAGTGGGGTTAAGGGCAAGGTGGTTGTTAGTCATCCAGGTTTCAGTTGTGGGGAAAGTATTTTGGGTCTTGTCCAAGAGCTCAGAGTGTGAGGTGGCTGAGCAGAGGATTGTAGAGTCATCTGTATATTGGATTATTGAAGCATGAGTAAGAGCAGAGTGGAAGTTGTTAATGAATAGGCTGAAAAGAAGTGGTCCAAGGATGGAACCTTGGGACACTCCAGTGGAGGTTCTGAGAAAGGGTGAGAAGGCATGTTGCCATTTAGTGGCTTGTTCCCTGTTTGTAAGGTAATTGCTAAACCAGTATAGGACAGGAGTGGACATGCCTAAGTTTGAGATATTAAAAAGGAAGAGGGAATGGGAGAGTGTATCGAAGGCTTCTGAAAGGTTGAGGAAAAGTACAGACAATTTAATAGTAAAGAAAAGAAGAGCAGTTGTGATGCTATGACCAGGCCGAAAACCATGTTGGGTAAAGGAGATGAGTTGGTTCTGGGTTAAATAATCCAGAAGTTGAGTTTGAATACATTTTTCCATTATTTTGGAGATGGGGATAATATGGCTATGGGGCGGACGTTAGAGATTTCGGTGTTGTTACCACCTTTGTGAAGTGGGAGGAGGTAGGCTTTTTTCAAATGGTAGGTACACAGGATTCTTTGATAGATCTATTTATGAGAATACTAATGGGATAACTGATAGATCTAGCTGAGATTTGTAGATATTTAGGGGGCAAGCTGTCAGGGGCTATGCAGCCTGGTTTGAGCTTTAGAAGAAGTTTAGTTATGGTAGCAATAGGAATGGGAGAGAAAGAAAAAGGCTGAGAAGAAGGGCTAGAGGATGACTGATAAATTGGTATACAATTATGGCCATACTGAGGGAAGGAATCAGCTAGTTTGGATATAGTTAATATAAAATAAGAATTGAAGAGTGAGGCTATTTATATTGGGGTTTTGTCAGGATTTGGGCATGGGTTGCTTTTGGAGCCAGGCTTTAATAGGGTGGAAACAGAATTACAGAATTTTTTTAGGGTTATGGTTGCAGTTATTTTGGAGACATAGGTAGTTTCTTTTATCCTTGATGACTAGGCATTTGACTTGATTTCGGAGCTGCTTGTGTTAAAAGAAGTCTGAAATATATGCAGGTATGAGTATTTATGTCTGTAAATTACAGCTGTATATCTGCATAAGTATACTTACTGTTATTTTTTCATGTATATAGGTTCATAGGTGGTTACTAAGCTAATGCACTAGACCCCTTACAAGACTAGCCATATTTATTCCAAGTTGTGTATTTATACACAAAAAATATTTAAATTGTCACATACTTTCATGTCAGTAGGTATTAGCTTTAGTTACTATTTGTAGTACATGCAGACAATTTTTGTAAAAAAGGATTTTGTCTGTATAGGCCAGAAAATATTTATTAGTATAATTGTACAAGACGTGGTGGTGGTGCTGTGGTAGCGTTGTCGCCTCACAGTAAGATGCTGTCTGGTTCGATTCTCAGCTAGATCGTCTTCTGAGTGGAGACATGCATGAATGGGCGTACCTTTGTTGAAGGTTGTGCGTCAGGGCTGGCAACTCGGCATGTAAAAATCAACTGCCAATCATTTGCTGACCGGAGTTCCGCTGTGGTGACCCCTAACCGGGAAAAGCCAAAAGACACAACAAAAAATTGTACAAGACAGTCATGTCTTCCACAATATTAACTGCATGTCCAAGATGGCTGAACTTAGGCACCACACCCTACCCAGACTGGAAATTGGGTGAAGGGGTAGGAGTGGGGTTAAAGTATCAAGTCATTAACCAGAACATAGTTTAATGAGAGATGACTAGTTATATTACGTCTGCATATATTTCTACACAATACCCATATATTTTTTACACTTATTAATCAACAAATTATCAAAGCACCTAGTGGCATGAAAGTACAGATTTATAAGAACTTACCATAACAATAGGTGTTCTGCTTTTCACTTTTGCAGTATACTTTAAAAAAAGAAAATCCTGCTGAGAATAGTCTTTACTTCCGGCCAGCATACCCAAGCCTTGCATCCTTCCAAGTGCCGTACTTTGGACACAGGTCATATGTCACAGATGTAAGGTACATAAGTGATGCACGAGCATCAAATCTTCAGAGCTGAACTGGCCCAGGACAAAAAGCAACCCAGGCACCACTCATCTTGTTTCACCACTGAAGACGAACAGGCAGGGTAGTTTGTTTATTTGCTTTATTACAAAGAAACACATCAGGATGGATAACAGTACTAATTTAGTGACAGACTACACAGACATACATGCTTACATCTCAACAGTTAACCATAAAATGTCAGTCAGGCTCGCACATGCTCAGTATTTATAAACTTATGCAAGCCACTAGAAAGCTTCTTAAAGGTATACATACATACTGATCTACATCCTCCCTCTTTAATGAATTGCCCACAATATAATGACATTTGAAAGAAACATGCAATTGTATCGACAATAAGAAATAAACACAACATTCATGTCCAAGTTGCCGTGTGTCTGGAAATGTGACCTGATCTAGTAATATAGCAATCAGAATTGGGTTTAGCAATAGGGACAGTCATTGATGAATAACTTGCTTCAGCAGTTTTAGGATTCTTCTCAGGAACAGGGATATTTAATGGAATGTCCTCTGGAACTGGAATGCTGGATAACTCACTCTGAGATTTAGAGTCCCTCTCGCAGGTATGGTACTGCAATACAAGCTCTGACGCCGGGACCAAATATTTCCGATTCCACCTAAATTCTGCTCCTTGTGATTCCACAATGTACGATCTTGGCTCTGGACAAACTTTTCAAGACACCAATCCGATCAAAACCTTTGGATATCTGCATCCTCACTATCCCCTTCTTGTAATGGATTGATTGCTTTGTTGGTCTTATCATAATAACACTTCTGGGAAAAGCACTTCTTTAACAGATGGGCTTTCACTGATCTGTTGCTCTTGACACATGAAATCAGTAGATTACTGCTGATTGGTATTGTGGTACTGGTTTGTCTCGAAAGAAGTCTCTGCGCAGGTGAACCAAGATGTTTATCATGAGGAACATTTATGAGATTCAAGAAAACATCACTATTGTCTCATTTTGACTTCTCTAGTAATTGTTTCGCACTTTGAACTGCATGTTCTGCCAAACCATTTGGCTGCGGGTACTCAGGGCTACTTGTAACATGAGTAAAGTCCCACTCTTAAGCAAATCTTTTGAACTGCTGGCTTGTAAACTGTGTGCCATTGTCAGAAATAACTGTGCAGGCTACCATGGACTGCAAAATGATGCTTCATCTTAGTGATGACTGTGCTGGATGCTAGAGTAGGAAGTAGGTCAATCTCGAACCAAGTGGAGTAAGAGTCTACTAACCATAAGTAATGTTGACCACTCCATTCAAAAATGTCTGTAGCCACTGTTTCCCAAGGTAGTTCCGGAATCTGGTTTAGCTGAAGTGGTTCTTTCTATTGATGTGGCTTAGTACTATTACATACAGAACAAGATGAAAGTACTATCTCAATGTCCTGTGACATAGAAAGTCAAAATACTAGTCCTCTTGCCCTTCTTTTGGTAGAATTAGTTCCTGGGTGGCCACAATGAAAAATAGTAGCATACTCTTGTTGCAGGGATTTTGGAACAATCACCTTTGGACCAATCATGATGATATAATTGTCAAACAAAATCTCATCTCTGTAAGGAAAATAAGGTTGCAGGTCTACTAGCAAACAAAATTGCTTTGACGGCCATCCTCTACTGTTAAAGTGGTTGAGCTTCTGAAGAACTGGATCTGAGGCTGTATGTGGAAGAAAAATTTCTCTCTGCCTTGACTTCAAACTCAAGTTTCTCATTTTCATGCTGTTCAATGGTATTCTTGGGTGATCTGGATAATATTATCAGCAAGATAAAGAAGTTTGCCTTTTGTGTAGACAAGATTGAAATGATACTTTTGAAATTTGAGCATCATGTGTTGCAGTCTGGCTGGAGCTGTGTGCATAGGCTTTTTCAAAATAGTGACTAGACGTTGGTGATCTGTTTCAATTTGGATAGGTCTACCATAAATATAATCATAGAATTCAAACATGCAAACACAATTGCCAAGAATTCTTTCTCTAGCTGCACATACTGCATTTCAGTTTGGGTTAGAGTTCTGGATGCATACGCTACTGGTCTACCCTCTCAAAGAATGACTGCACCAAGACCAAATTTCGAAGCATCACAACAAAAAATAACTGGTTTGTGAACATCATAGTATCTGAGAGTTGGTGGACTGGCAATTCTATGTTTTAGGACATCAAATGCTCTCTGGTGTTGTTCTAACCATAACCAAGATACACATTTGCATGTCAGCTCTCTCAGAGGTGCTGAAAATTGGCTCAAGTCTGGAATGAGCTTGCCTAAGTAGTTAACCATGCAATGAAAATGTTGTAGGGCTTGAACAATGTCTGGACCTGGCATCTCAAAAATTGATGTTTGTTTTGAAGGATCTGAACTGGTAAATAAATGGCCAGCATAAGTAACTTATCATAGCCAGAACTTGCACTTCTGAGAATTCAGCTTAAGATTCACTTCACATGCTCTTTCCAGAACTTCCTTGAGGTTTTGGTCATGCTCAACTTCACCATTACCTCCTACTAGAATATCATCTACTATAATAGCACTGGGATACTCAGAAAAAATTTGCTCCATTGCACGCTGGAAGACTTCATTAGCAGAATTTATCCCAAATGGCATTCTCACAAATCTGTACTTGCCAAAGGGAGTATAGAAAGTGGTTAGCAATGAAGATTTTCGATCAAGAAAAAGTTTGCCAAAATGAACTCTTTGCATCCAAAACAGAAAAAACAGTGGCATTTGGTATACGAGCAGTGACTTCTTAGACTGTACACATTGAATGATGAGGTCTTTTCAGTGCTTTGCTGAAATCTCATGGATCAATACATATTCTGATATCATCTGAGCTTTTATGAGGAACGACCATAGAGGATACTCATTCAGTTGGTTCTTCAATGGGACAAATTACACCTTGCTGCACCATTTTATCTAGCTTGGCTTTGACTCTGTTTTGCATAGCTACTGGAACTTTCTGGGCTGGTCTGATAACTGGACTGATTTCAGGGTCTAACCTCATGGAGTACACAACTGGGAGTTTGCCTAGTTTGTCTTCAAAAAGATCAGCATAGACAGAAAAAATAAACTGGGCAAAATTAGAACAGTGGTCTTTTAAGCTGATATGGTAGATTTCCTTGCTAAATGAAAGCACTCCCATTTTCAAACTGTCTCTGAGGCCTACTAATGACTGTATGTTCCTTTTGACCATGTAAGATTGAAAGTCACAGCTGTTCACAACAGAGTAACATGAAAGCACTACTGAACCTTCAGTGTGAATTTGCGGTCTCTGGACCTGGTTGTTTGTTTGCAGCGGCTGTTTGTTCTGAGCACATTTTCCAGACCATCTTGGATTAGCAGAAGCCATTCTTCACTATAGTGAGAGTATCATGTTGATTGGCCACTGGCTGGTAAAGGTTGGCTGGTCTAGGGCTTGCAGTAAACATCTCATTGGTTCTTTTGAGCTTTTTTTAAGTTGTTTCAGGTTTGAACCTTATAGTACTTAAGCCCTACCTTTCAGAGGATTTCTGCTTATTCACACTGGGCTGAATGGAAGAGGGGCACTGACCACAACTCTGATCTGTGATATATAACAATAAGTATCCTGTTTTCGTGCTTATTTTTACTAGTTATTGCTTATTCTTACCATTTATTGCACTTTTTGTCAGCCGCCTACTTTTTACTGTATTTTATTGCTATAAATTAATCTGCACTGTTGTACTGCAATTGTCTACCTTACTGGGCCTCTTAAATCACTTTTGTTACTGTATCACTGTTTGTAAAGCTATTTTAGCTAAGTTTCACCATGTGAAAGGTATTAACTGGATTTTTTCTCCATTTGTTAAGAATCTGTTTTGCTCTGATTTTCCTGCCAAGGAGTATATCATATATCTGATTTGTTTGCAGTTAAAAGCACTCTTTAGTGTCTCCTTGCTTGGTTTTCTGCTTAAAACATCCATTTCGTGTCTCACTGTTGTTCTTCTGCTGTGATAAACATTTCTGTAGTGTTTTCTTCCTAAAATAGTGTAGCTAGTAGCTGCAGTAGTTTTTCACCTCTCTACCATTGTCTTGTTCTTAAAAACTTGTTGGTTTTGCAACTGCCCACCCCAACTGTAAAACTGATCTGGGACACACCACCCAGTCCAGTCTCATTATCGCTTTCTACAGAATAGAGAGAACATTTGGGAAGGCCAACCCAATTAGTTTCTTAACCTTGAATTAACTTCTGTTCCTTAAAAAAAACACACTTTATTCAGCTGCTTTTACAGTATTTCTGTTGCCTCCTCCTCCTGTATTACTTTGTCTTACTTTTTCTACTACTTGTTCTCTGAAGTGTGCAATTGCATCTTTTCTGCTGCACTTATTACTACCTGTTTTAGCATGCTTAAATTGTAAGTGTTATTCTGAGCTTCTTAGTTTTGGGTTAAGCACTTGGGCTTTAGGTCTACCCCTTAGCTCTCCCTGGTCTCTCTCCCTCAAATACTGACAAATATGGATGGACAATTTCCTATGGTTTCTCCTGCCAGCCTGGTTGATATGACCATTCTCAGACAGTGCAGCAACTGCCTCATGTACATGGACAACCACCTACTACTACCACCTAGGGACACAATTTGTGAGAGATGCAATTACATTAAGAACCCAGAGTCTATGCTCTCTCCCTCAGAAGCCAGTATACCTGGCAATGAGAAGTTTATCAACACAATCACTATACCTCAAACACCACCCACAAGTACATAACACACACTGACATATGTGGAGGTTCTCAACAGAAACAAACCCAAACAAAGTGGACCTTTGAGGCCATAACACATGCAAACTCCACAACCCCCCACACTACATACGACGCATAGTCCACACACCTGTGTCTCACAACCACTAAGGTCTAACCATAAACCTAATATAGTAGTCATAGGAGACTCCATTATGAGACACACAGATACGCCTCTCACCATGCTGGATAAGGAGAAAGTCATAGTTAGTTGTTTGTCAGGTGCCAGAATCCACCATATCACACACAGTTTCTCAACAACAGGTACTGTTATGACTCTGTCATAGTCCATGTTGACGTGAACAACTGACATACCTCCATAGACTATATGAAGAGAGACATGATTGAGCTCGCTGAATATGTGTCCCAGGCAGAAATGTCCCTAGTCTTAAGCAGCATTCTACCATCATCCAGAATGATTCCTAAATACAAACAGAAAATGTTTGATTTTAATAACTGGCTTAGTTTCTGGTGCCATTCCAAGGGGATCCAGTACCTGACAGCCTGAGAAGATATGATAGACAGACCATGATGCTTTGCTAGAGATGGCCTGCATCTGTCTCACTAGGGCTACAGACTTCTGGCAAAGGCCCTTGCCTCTCCCTTAGTGCCTTTTTTTAGGAAAAGTCATGAGGTCAATATTACCAACATAAAAATTTCAGCAAACCACAAATTAAAGGTTATGCCGGTAAACGGTAGGAGTCTAAACATGAAACTGCACTCATTGCAAGCATTCTTAACCCCAGAAGATACTGACATTTGTGCAATCACAGAAATCTGGTTCAAAGCTGCAGAGAGCCCCAGCCTTACCTGGTTTCTCATCCTATCATACATTCAGACCCCAAACTGTGGGCAGCAAAGTCAAAAGAGGTGGAGTTTCAATATATATTAAAGACATACACACCTCCAGGCTTGTCAAACAGTACAGGAGACATTCCAGGTGCAGTTAACCATCGACAAGACCCCTATTCAAATCACAGCTAGCTACAGGCCCTAAAATTTGCCTCAAGATACCCATCTGGACCCCTTCGACTCTATCAAGAATCAAGCCTTTATCCTGATTTTGGGTGACTTAACTACCCAACCATAGACTGGACAAACTACACATGCCAGTACATAAATGGCCAGAGATTCCTCGATTTTGTCAATGCAAATGCCTTGGAACAGTTAGTTGATAACCCCCATAAGCGGTGATAATATCTTGGACTTGGTACTAACCAACATGACTAACCACTGCAGCACCCATACAGTATCATCCTCCCTGGTAAGATTTGACCATATAGCGGTCACCTTAAAAGTCACCATCTCCACTGACCCCCTCTAACTAGGGTCAAACATAAAAACATCTCCAAAGCTGATTACAACCTCCTGAGGGAGGGTATAAACAGCTTCAGAGCCCCCTCCCCCTCTGTAGGAACTGGCACCAATGTCCAAATCTATACCAAAGTACTATACAAGCATTTATATAGATGCATGGAATCAGGAATACCCGACAGGACAAAATCATCCTCTGCAAGGAAGAGTAAACCTGCCTGGTGGACATCTACAATAAATACACTATATAACAAAAGGAAAACATTTCTGTCCGGGACCAAGAAGGAGCAGGTGCTCATTTGGAAGCAATCTCTCCTTAGCATGAACAAGCAAACAAAAGCACTGATGAAATCCTCTAATGCCATCTTAGAGTCCAAATTGGGCACATCTACTGGAGACGATCATAAGACCTTCTTCGCATATGTCCACAGTCTAAAAGGAAGCACCCAGATCTGTTCAGAACTAGTGGTCAAGGACACCACATACACAAATGCTGTAGATATAGCCAACCTACTGGCTGACAGATTCAGCGAAAACGTCACCCCTCTGTCCCTCCATCAATAATTCAGGACATCCCCAGTACCTGCTCCCCACCCTTTAATTCTAGGGAACAGGTCATCACTGCCCTCTCAAAGGCAAAAAATACAGCCTCCATGGGACCTGATAACATCCCAGCCTGCATCCTACATGAACTCAGGCATGAACTTGCAGAACCATTTGGCCCCCTATTCAACCAAAGCCTGAGTACCGGCTTTGTCCCAGCCAAGTGGAGGATAGCCACCATCATCCCTTTACACAAAGGTCGAGTGTCCACTGATCCAGGAAAATTTAGACCCATCAGCCTAATTAGCCTGATCTGCAAGGGCATGGAACGGATCATCATGGACCTCATTACAAGGGACATTAGCAACCTCCAAACAATTGACTCCACACAGTTTTGGCTTTGTCAAGGGGAGGTCATGTCTGTTAAATCTGGTTGACTTCTTTGATACAGTCACCAAAGCCATGGATGAGGAGAAGACAGTGCACACCGCCTACTTTGATCTGGCCAAAGCCTTTGACACTATTCCCCACCTGGGAACAATAGATAAACTCTCTCAACTAGGCATCTATCCATATGTTACCAGATGGGTAGCAAACTGGCTCACTGACAGAACCCATAAAATCAAAACAGGGGAAGCCACCTCAAGCAGTAGCCCTGTAATGAGCGGCGTACCCCAGGGATCAGTCTTGGGGCCTCTGTTATTTGGGACATAATTCTCTGAGGTGCAGGTCAAAACCAGTGGGCTATGGCTAACTAGTTTGCAGATGACTGCAAGCTGGATGCAGTCATCAATTCACCAAGTGATGTGAACGTCCTTCATGAGGGTCTCATCCAAACAAATGACTGGTGCCAGAAACATGGCCTCAAGCTGAATGTCAAAAAATGCATCATCAACCCCTTTGGGAAACATGCTGTCCCCACATATTATCACATTAATAACAATGTCCTAAGCACATTATCAGTCGTGAGGGATTTGGGCACTCAGGTTAATAGCAACCAGACTTTTGAACACCATGTTGCTTCCATTATATGGAAAGCTTTCAACATGGCCCACCTCATAAGTAAAGGTATCTCATGCAGGGACAAGGAGGTCATAACAACCTTGTATTCTTCCCTTATAAATCCAGTTATTGAGTATAACACCCCCTTTGGCATGTACTTCACAAATTACATGCAGCAGCTGGAGAGACCACAGACATTCTTCACCAGGAGAACCCATGGCCTCAAACATCTACCCTACACATATAGGCTAAAAGCCCTATCCCTCTACTCTGTTTCATACAGACTCCTCAGAGGTGACCTCTGTCTGGCATACAAAGCAGTCTCAGAACCCACCTTGATGGGACTGCTGCATATTAGGACTTGTTGGGAGGACAGATTTATGTCCCAGAGACTCCCCCATCTGTGGAATAGACTCCCTCTCCACATCAAGCAGAGTAACCTCATTATCCCTTTTTAAGCGCAACCTAGATAACTGGATGGGAAACAAAAAATACACCCCTGGGATTTCACCTGTGTCCCTGCTGGACAGGGGTTTTGGGTGCTGACTTGTCCAAACATGGGCTACACTCTTGGCTAGTCTTATAAGGGTCTCAGGGCCAATAGCCTAGTAACTTCCTATGATCCTATGATTTCTTCACCACCAAAAGCGACAAGCTTCACACACTTTGCCAAATCAAGCTTCTCACCAGCACATACTTGAGCAAATGTTACTGCTGAAATAACACTGCACTTTGAATCTCTGTTAGTTTTGAGCTCTGTGGGTCTCCCATTTATCTGAACAGGATAAAATACTTCATTCTTTGCCCATAAATCTACTGCATTGACTGTTTCATTCAGCACAGACACACAATCAACATAAAAAGTAGGGTCACAGCTTTCTAATTGATCATCCTGACTCTTTGAATGTTTTCTTTTAATAAAAGAATGCTCCTTGTTTGATTTACAAAACCTTTTGAAATTATTCTACTTATTGCATTTGTGGCATTGCTGACGAAAAGCTAAGCAATTTTCTATTGTGATATGCACCACATTTATGACAGCTGACTATGAAACTGGGTGAGGGCATATGCTTTGAGTTTGCTGACTCACTCTTATGCTTCACTGAGACTATATGCACTGTTGCTAGAAAGCTATGGGATTTCCCAGATACTGTTGCAGGGCTTACAATTGGTGCCACGTGCTTGGGCCTGTTTCTTTTAACCACATGCTGCATACTCTCAACATGAGCTCTAGAAGACATTGAAGCACGCATTTCTCATTTGTAAGCATATTTGTTTGCTTTTCTGTGAGCTCATATATCTGACAAATCTCAATGGCCTTATTCAAAGTTAAATCGCTGTCACAAAGCAAAATTTTTCTCACAGCATCATCTGTAATACCGCAAACAAGTCTGTCTTTTATCACCTCATCCCTTAAATCACCAAATCTGCACGTTTTAGCTTTATTTTTCAAGTCAGCTATATATGATGCAAAAGTTTCCCCAGGCTTTTCATCTCTTGTGTAAAATAAGTGCCTTTCCATTGTAATATTAATTTGAGGATTACACATTTCTCTAAATTTACATTTTAAGCACTCGGAGTCCTCCCCTGACTCAGCCGATACCATTATATGATGTTTTTCCCCCTCTCCTGCAAACACAGCAGGTGAATACACAAATGAATGCTCTCTTTCTATGGCATCTGAACCAGCTAAATTAAGCAGAATAAATGCCTTTGTACAGTTACCTTTATCAAAAAAACACAGCTTGTGTGAAAATATTGTACTCATGCTCAAACACACACTAATTCTCTGCCATATTATTATCAAATACAAGAGGAGTTGATTTTCATAATCCATCTGCCATGACAACAAAGTATGCTTAAACACACTGAAAATAGGGCCCTTGTAATTATGTACGAACATGCACAGACAGCCAGTACTTGTAATAACTTTCAAATGTACAATGAACTCTTCAAAATACTGTACTTTGCGAAATATGCTTTCAAATGACTATATTTTGTGATATAACTGTACTGTAATACTGCACAAACATGCAAACTCTCTGTATACTTTGGATATCTACAATAATGTTAATGTGAAAAAGTATGTGCTATGAGTTTCTTTGAAAAACTGTAGTCGTTTTCCTTATTTTATTCATTTTATGCGATTTGGACTTTATTTCACACATTTTCTGTAGTTATTCGAATATTTTTATCAATATGTCGCAGTTTCGGACATTTTGTTTACTTAGAAATTTGTTTAGAGCATTCTGAGCGCTTTGTTTTATACTTTGCGAACAACAAATCATTTAAGCAAGTTTTGATACCTGTAATATGTTTCTGACCTTTTTGTGTGAGTTATATGTACAGCAAGGATGATTCATCCCTGTATATTCCTCCACCTTTAACTGAGTGCCTTCTCGGTTGGGAATCTGGATTTCTGGATCCCATTCTGACACCATACCTCTCGTCTTGTTTCCCCACTGAACACCAACAGGTGGGGTAGTTAGTATGCTTTATTACAGATAGACACATCAGGATGGATAGCAGCAGTACAAAACATAAATGAATTGATTTAGTGACAGACTACACAGACATACATGCTTACATCACAACAGCTAACTATAAAATAGCAGTCAGGCTTGCACGTGCTCAGTATTTATACACTTGAGCAAGCCCCTAGAAAGCTTCTTAAAGGTATACATACATATTGATCTACACCAGGGTAATAGAAAAGATATTAAATGTACTTTCAGAAAGAGGAAAAAAGAAAGACTCTTTGGACAGAGGACAAAATAAAACTGAACAGGGAGAAGGAAGGGATGGAACACTGCAACAGTGAAAAGCGGGATGTCTGTTAATATGGTAATTTCTTACACAACTGTAATACGTCCTTCTTTATCAGTGTTGCAGTATTCCTTACAAAATGGAGAGTACTAAAGCTACTAGAAATGGTGGGAGGAGGAAGCAACAGAGGAACTTTCTTAAAAAATAAGCATGGATGATGGACATGGCAAATCTTTCTTTAGTCCTATAGACAACATCCAACTTATAGTGCTTAGTAAAAGTATGCACAGAGGATCAAGTAGCAGCTTCCAAAACTGAAGTGGCAACCACCCTAGAAGAATGAGCACAAACAAAAGTAGGGAGCTGCATGCCATGAGAATAACAACAAAAATAAAAATGGCCTTAGAAATCCAAGAAGAGATGTTTGCTTATAAACAGCTAAACTGAAACGTATGGCTTGAAATGAAACAAAAAGTAGTTCAGGCTTCCTAATATCCTTAGTTTTGTCTAAATAACATCTGAGTTGCCTATGCAAATCCAGAGAAAGAAGAATCCTCTCACTGCTACTTTGTGGAGAGGGAAAAAGAAAAGGAAGATAAATAGTCTGCTACAAAGAAAATTCATTGGCCAATTTGTGCATAAAACACTCTAGTCTCTGAAAAACTAAAAACGAAAGAACTGCCATAATGTCCTGAAGTTCAGAGACTCTTTTGACAGAAGACAGAGCCAACAAAAAGTTTGACAGATACACAATTTCAAAGTAGAAGAAGCTGCTGGTTAAAAATGAGGCTGAGTTATCATTTCAAGAACAAAGTTAAGGTCACAAGGAAGAAGTATGACTTTCAGAAACTGTTTAACTTTAAACCTAGAAGAAAGTGGTGGATCCAAAGGAAGACAAGTAGTAGTGGGTTTTCTGGCCTCCTGCAAAACCTGAAGGACATCCTCAGAGAACTGGTGTCAAAAAGGAATCACAACAGTACCACCCAGAGTCTCAAATTTAGGCTGAAAAGATGAGGGTGAATGAGACAGCCCCTGTCCTGCATGAGTAGTTCCATCCTGTGAGGTAACTTGCAATGATTGCCTGGTCAGCTGATAAAAGTTGCCCAGTGCTGTATGGCCTAAGGAAGTCACCAATGAGAATTTGGGCCTGTCCCACATGATCTTATGTAGGACCCTTGGTAACAGCAGAAGGGGATAAGCATAAAAGAATACCCCTTTCCAAGAAAAAGACATGGCATCCACTTTCCAAGACAGAGGACTTGGTACTCTGGAACAGACTTGGGAATTTGTCTGCTCAGAGGGCAGGCAAAGAGATCTACTTGAGGAGCACCCCGCCAATGGACAATGTCTAGTAAAACGTCCCTGTGAAGCAGCCACTCATGAGGATCTGCCCTGGATCTGTTCAGATTGTCTGCCACCAGATGGTGCTCTGAGGGAAGATAAACCACCTGAAGCATCAAGTGATAGCAGATAGCAAAATCACATGCTGTATGGATTGGTCTGCAGAGATGGTAGGATTTTGTTTACCGCTGCTTGTTTAAGTACCAAATGACAGTGATGTTGTCTGTGAAAATTCAGAAAGGAACTGCAGTCCAAAGAGAATGTAAAGCCTAAGCAGCTGAGATTAGAGCACTCATTTCTTTTATGTTGATATGGTCTTTCACATGCAGAGGAGTCCAGACCACCTGAACACTGATGTTGTTGGAAGAAGCCTCCCAACTCATGTCTGAAGCATCTGTAACCAGCTCCCGTGTTGGGGAGGAACCTGAAAAGGTAGGTCTGTATTCAGATAAATCTGATGGATCCACCATGAACTCCTTCCTGAGGCAAGAGAGGAATGGGAAAGCAGAGGATGACAAGGCTGCAGCCAAATTGTCTTGACACACCACTGAAACTTCAAGCAGCATAGGAAAAGTGGAATCCATGAACCCCAGGGCTTGTAAAGACTCTCTTGTGGACATTACCAATAAAGAAAGAAGGGACTGAAAGCAAAAAAAAGCCATCATTGAAATAGTCTGAATCTGAAGAAATCTTTGCCTGTGAAGAGGTCAGAATGGAATTCTTGAGACTAAGAGTGAAGCCCACACTATAAAAAGTACAGTAAATTTGAGGTCCTGCAGTAGAAGCTGCTGAGAGGGAGCTTGAATGATAAGGTCATCCTGATGGAGGCTACAAAAGGCTATGACTATGGAGATACACTTTATAAAAACCCTTGGTGCTGTAGAAAGACCAGAAATCAAAGCAGAGAATTGATAATGTAAGAGACAGAGAAAGTACAGTTGTGTAAAACCTTACCATAACAGTAGATGTCATTCTCTTCACTGTTGCAGTATTCTTCACTAAAGGGATCCCTGCCAAAGGTAGCCCCAACATCCGGCCAGTATACTAAAGCCTTACGTTTTCAAGGATGCTATATGTCACACACATGCTCCCTGCTCACAGCATAGAGCATAAAGGTGATGTACATAACTTAGAACTGAAAAGCCTCAGGAGGAACAACATTCAGAGTAGAAAATGGAGGAACAATGTGCATCCAGAAGGAAAAAAGGACATCTATTGTTATGCTAAGGTTTTACACAACTGTACTATGTCCTTCCATATCACAGTTGCAGTATTATTCAGTAAAGGGAGAGTACAAACACTAAAGAGGAAAATCAGGAGTAGGAAGACCCAGAAGAACCCTCAGGAAAGCCATGCAGGATAGCTCTGGCAAAGCCAGCTCTAGCTCTGGAAACAATATTTAATTTGTAATGCTTAGTAAAGGTATGGACAGACATCCAAGTAGCAGCCTCAAAGATGGAATTGGTATCTAAGCCTTTATAAAAAGCACCAGAGGAAACCACAGTCCTAGTAGAAAGATCCATAACAGAAGCAGACAGGCTTTTCCCATGAAAGGTGTAATAAAAATAAAAATAAATGGCCTTAGCGATGCATGAAGAAATGGTTTTGCCTGGAAGCAGTCAAACCTAGTGATCTGGGATGAAAGGAAACAAAAAGTTGCTCAGACTTGTGAATGGTCTTAGTCTTATCCAAATAATACCTGAGCTGTCTACGCAAATTTAAGATGTCGAGAACCTTCTCAGAAGCAGACTGTGCAGAAAGAAAAAAGGTAGGCAAGTTAACAGACTGATTAAGAGAATTCACTATCCACCTTGGCCATAAAAGAAGGATTAGTATGAAGAAACACCCTCTCCCTATGAAAAAAACAAAAACGGAAGAACAGCCTTAAGGGCCTGAAGCTCAGATACTCTCTTAGCTGAAGTAAGGGCAAAAAGAAGAACAGTCTTCAATGCATAATGCTGCAAGGAAGTTGAAGCAACAGGTTCAAAATAAGCCTGAGTTAATTTTTCAAGAACAAAAGTAAGGTCCCAGGAAAGAGGAATAAGTGGCCTGAGAGGTCTATTATGAAGAATGCCTTTAAGAAATTGTTTTACCTCAAAGCTAGAGGCTAAATGAGGAATCAAAGGCAGACAAGCAGAAATAACTGAAAGGTAAGCTTTAACTGAAGAATATGTCAACCCAGCATGGAGCAATTCGCAAAAAACTAGGAGAGAACCAAAGGAGTCTACACAAAAGATGGATCCTAGTTATGAGCAAGGCACCAGACACAAAATATCTTCCATTTGAGTAGTGGGTTTCCTGGCCTCCTGCAGAACCTGAAGCATGCCCTCAGAAAAAAATGTGCCTAAAAGAGATCAAACCTCTGTCACCAAGAGTGTCAGTTGAAGACTGGACAAGTCAGGATTGGTGAGAGACCCATTGTCTGCTGTGAGTAGGCCCTCCCTGTGAGGTACCTTGTGGTGTCTGCCCTTGGCTAGGTGCAGAAGAAGAAGGAACTAATGCTGTCTTGCTCTATCTTGATCATGACCCTCAGAATGATAGGAAGGAGAGGGAAGGCGTAGAGAAACATCTCCTTCCAAGAAAAAAGGACAGCATCTAACTTCCAGGCCAGAGGACTTGGGACTCTGGTGCAAAAAAGAGAAAGATATCTGTTCAGAGGGCAGACAAAAAAGGTCTACCTGATGAGTACCCCACTGGAGGAGAATATCCAGAAACACATCTCTGTGAAACATCCACTTGACCCTGTCTTATGGACCTGCTCACACAGTCTGATACAATGTTTTCCTCTGAAGGAATATAAACAGCCTGAAGAGTCACCCGGTATTGGACAGCTAGATCCCAAACTTGAAGAGTTAGTCTGAACAGATAGCAGGACTGTGTCCTCCCTTGCTTGTTAATGTACCATATCACTGTGGTATTGTCTGCAATGACTTTGACAGAACCTGGAAGAAAAGAAGAGTATGAAAGGCCTGAAGAGCGGGAAGAAGAGCTCTCATGTCCTTGATGTTGATGTGGTATGTCCTCTGATGAATGGGCCAAAGACCTTGAACCTTGAGATGGCCGAAAGAAGCATCCCACCCCGTCTGACGCATCTAAACAAGTTCCTGAGAGAGGACTGGAGGCTGAAAAGAAAGCCCTGGGTTAACAGACAGCTGATGAATCCACTGCTGAAGCTCTAGTTTGAGGCATGGAAGAAGAGAGACTAGAAAGTCTAGAGGATGACCGTGTTTGAGGCATACTGTCTGGCTAGATGTAGTATAGCAATGGTGGAAGCAATGAATCCCACAGCTCTTAGAAACTCCCTGCCTGTAACTGAGACTCGAGGAAGATGGGGTTGAAAACAGGCAATTAGAGCAAGAGTCTTGGGTGGTGGAAGGGAAGCCAGCATATGAATGGTCTGGAGCCTGAAACCAAGAGAAACATGATCCTGAGAAGGAGTCAGGATGGATATGGATTTCTTGAAATTTATCATAAACCCTAGGCTTTGCAGGAAGCAAATAGCATAGTGAAAGTGCTGAAGCAAGGTCACTGGGGAGGAAGCCTGAATGAGTAGATTGTCCAAGTAAGGAAAGATTTATATCCCCCTCATCCTGCAAAAGGGCAATCAAAGGAGTGAGGCATTTGGTGAAAACCCTTGGGGCAGCACAGTAGCCAAACAGCAAATAGAGAACTGAAAATGCAAGGAGGAAACAGAGAAACACAAACATTTCCTGAAACAGGGATGAATAGGGATCTAAAGGTAAACACTTGAGATCCAGAGAAACCAGGAAAGCCTGAGGAAGACGAGGAGGAAACAGAGTCTGAAGAGACAACATCCGAAGTGTAGGGATTTTCAGAAAGGTGTTCAGCTGTGAAAGGTCCAGAATGGGCCGCCAGGATCCTTGTTTCCTGGGAATTAGACTTAGCAGGAGGAGCACGTCTAGAACCCTTCTTACCTTAGGGAGGAGGGTAAAACTTTCTAAGAACAAAAACAAAAGCAGACTTAATTCCTCAGAAATTTAGAGATAGGAGAAACAAAAATATACTTAATTTCCTTCAAGGCCTTGCCCTTTTCCTGAAGTGACTTAAAAAGCTCCGCAGCTGCAGAACCAAACAGGTTTACATTATCAAGGGGAGCATCCAACAACTTAGCCTTAATATTAGGCAAAGGTTGTAAGCAAAGCCAAGAGTATTGCTTCAACACAGAATCAAAAGCAGCAGCTCTAGAAGCATCAGCTGCATCATATCTACATTTAATAGAATGACGAGCCACTTGGGAAGAGGAGCTCAATAAAGAGAGCGCTGAAGACTACCCTTCAGAATCAGGAAGGTCAAAGACAACCTGGGAGGCCTGAGAAAGAACAGGTAAGACATATCCTGTCATATGGGTCTGATAATAGCCCAAAAGGCCAAGATAGCAGCAGTATATACCTTTTTGCCCAGCCATGACCTAGCCCTACTGTACTTATCAGAAGGAAGCACTTTAGTAGAAGGCAAGAGCTTAGGTTTGTAAGAAGAGACAGACACATTAGAGTGGTCAGCAGAGGGGCATTTATAGAAAAAACTTACACTCGTTGGGCACCTTATAACACCTGTCAGGCTTTTTAGGGGCTGGAGTGTGTGAATCAGGAGCCTGAGAAGCTGCTGAAAAAGTGTCCAACAGGGAAGCCAGGATCAGATGAACAGCAGAGGGCTTAGGGGACTCCATCTGGAGGAGTTCATAATGCCTTTTCTGGATATAATAAACCTGAGAACAATCCCATTTAAAAATTCCATCATATAAGAGATAGCATCCCCAAAAGAGAGTTACTCAAAGGGAGAATCTGGGCTAACAGAATCTTCCTCCTCAGAACAAAGTCCAATGGGATATTTTAGAAGGGTAGTTCCTTTGAAATTCAAGGATAGGTGAAAGTAAGAAAGGTTTGTTTAAGGTCTTGCATGATCCTCCATTTATCTTACAAAGGTTTAAAACGTTCTGCAGCAGCAAAACCAAATGTCATGTATCTAAGGGAGACTCCAACACATTTAGCCATGATATCCTCAGGAAGAGATTGCAACCTAAGCCATTAATACCTCCTGATAACTGACCCTGATACTGCCACCCAGTACACATCAGCAACATCATAGCTTCATTTGGTGGGATGGTGAGAACTGTGATGCAGCACCTAGTAAGGAAATGGCAGAAGTCTGAGCATCATAGTCAGGCATGTTTGCCAGTACACCCCCAAGCTTAGCAGAAAAGCCAGGACATACCTGATCATATGGGTCTGGAAATTAATGACTGTGAAGGCTAAGGTGGCACAGTTGTACACCTACTTACCATATATGTCTACAGCTTTACTATCTTTGTTAGGTGGTAAAAGCATACAGAAAGGAATCAGATTAGACAGTTTGACAGCACAAAGAGAAATTACTGTAGAGGCAGAATTTTTAACCTCTGGAACCTTATACAACATATCCAGCTTTTTTTGGAGAAGGGGTCTGAAACTCTGGGTTTTTTTGAAGCAGATGTAAAGGTATCAAGAAGGGCTTCTAAACAGGAGGTACTGAAGAAAGCATGGGAGAGTCCATCTATAAAAAATCCTAATATCTCTTCTGGAACTCAGACATTTGGGAACTCTGAAAATGTACCATCGTTTTAACAATGGTACTCCCAAAGGAAAGTTCCTCAACAGGGGAATCAGGGGAGAGAATATCATCTTCATCCAATCCCAGACCAAGAGGGGAGTGATCTCCAAGAAACAGGCCAGGGATTCTACCCAGAAACCAGACGTTCCTCCTCATCAAGGAATCAGAAACCCTATGTTTTCTAGACAAAGTGGAAGAAGGAACACCGTCATGGGCAGGTAATGACACCCTTGTAGAAGCTTTCAGGCCATGAGAGCTTCAATAAGATGCTGAGTGAAATCCTGCCACTGCTTATGGGGGGTATATAGCAACAGGGACTAAATTTATTGTCTGTTTTTTTCTTTACAGAAACTTCTGTCCTAACAAGCTTAAGGAGGTTTTGAACCCAGTTGAGCTTCAGTAGGGCAAGCAGGTACTTCTTCCATAACAAGTATATAGAGCATCCCCCCAAACCCTTCAGAAATAATCAGCCATGGCTACCCCTTCTTGTCTGCAGCAGACATCAGCTCAGCTTCAGAGGACGTGTGATAAGAATGCTCTGTGTCTGCCTCCAACAAGATAGCAACAAAAAGGAGAAAGTGTTAGAACCAGATGATCCTATTGAGATGCCAAGAGGCTGGACACCAGTAGTCTCTAAGCACATCATTTTAGACTTCTTTTTCGAATGTGGCTTAACGTCCCGGGAGGCAGATAAAGAATTCATAGTTCATTGAGCCAATAACTTAAGATGTTGGTTTTCCAAATACACAGACAGAGACAACAAAGAGTTGCACATGGCCTTTAGGACAAAAGCCTGGCAAATATCACAGTGTTTGTGATTATGGTCTGCCCCAAGGAGAAAAGGCACTTTTCATGTATGTCCTTATGGGGAATCTGCCTCCCTCACTCACAGAAATGTAAAACAAATAACCAACCAAAGAGAAAAAAAAGAAAGAGTTCCCAATGAGGTACTCCACTGCCAGAGGCTCAGTTCCTGTAATGAGGCAAAAAACTTAGAGCTTGAATTGAAAAAAAACCAGTGCTCAGACTGACAGCAAAGAAGTTCTGAGGATCTGGTATATTTATGTCACTTATGTACATTACACCTTGGACATAGGACATATGTCTGAAGTACAGTGCTTGGAAGAACCCAAGGATGCTGGTCAGATGTATAGCTATCCTCAGTAGGATATCCCTTTTGGAAGGAATATTGTCAGTGATGAGGAAGGAGATCTATATGTACTGCATCAGTCTGTTAACAGTAAATATGTTTTGCTTAATTAAAGCTGATTTTGAAGGATGTTAGAACTTCCTTTCAATTGTTACATTTTAGGTGTGTAAAGCTTCTGCTTTTGAGGGTAAAGTAAAACTGTGCTGCCTAAAGAAAATTCACAAAGTATTACTTAAAACTGCAACTTAAGTAAGCAAAGCATAGTGGCAATTAGAACAGTCATGCTCTCCAAATTACTTGAAAAATATATTGTCTTCTACAGGAAGAACTCCTATACCCCCTCACAGCATGGCTTCCATCACACCCAGATCTGTCTAAAGCCTTCAACATAGTTGGTCACAGAAAACTTCTACATCAAATGTCCTCAGCAGATTTATGACTTATCTCTGTTCACCCTTCTATGGTTCAAAGGCCACTTGTCCAATAAGTAACACACAATAAAATGGCACTCTCATCTCTCTCCATTACCTCCCAGTCACCGTCAATATACCATAAGCTTCTATCTTTGGTCCCCTTCTCTCTAACATTCTTACCAACACCCTCCACACAACAGGCCTCGCTAATACAATACACAGATGATTCCACACTCATATGCACATCAAACAACCTGGCACATCAAAAAACCAAGAAAAATCTCTGCCTCTTTTGAAAAAACAAAATTTAAATTCTTCTCTCTTAATAATACAACTGAAGTCACTTATCATAGCAATTTATTAGTGATGATAGAGAATGATAATGTTAAATTCATCCTGCATATACAGAATTGCATTAAAAAATCACCAAAAGCTAGTGATACTTTATACAGTCAATAGCTCACTAATGTAATTAAAACTCACAGCCACTACTCACTACTCACATACTCTCCTCATGACATTAGGAGGTTCCCATCCTTACTAACATCAATGCTTCACATGAAGCAAAGCTTGAAAAATGCTATAATAAAAGTGGCTAAATTTGGAAACAAATACCTCTTTCAGAATCCACCACTGTATACCACTTAAAATCTTAAATTTGTTAGATCTTTTCCGATTAACTAACATATACACAGCTTCTTACCGTCTATGAAATTATCCAGCATCCATATACATGTCCGGCATTAAATACCATTCTACATAACTATGTTCTCATTCAGTCATTATGATCCAATGGATCAAAAACCTCTCTCTTTCCACAAACCTATCAAATTTTCTCAGTATGGTCTGACTCATACCATGTTGATAAAGTCTGGAATTTCTTACCTAAACAAATCAGGTCAGTACCCTCCCCTCCAGGATATAAAACATTTCTGAAAGAGATCCTAGCCAAAATCTATCTGTGTTCTTGCTCAACACCAGGATAAGCTATACCAATATGAACAAATTCCTAAACATACCTTACATCTCCTTACCCCCTTCCCTCACTTACTAACTTCAAATCAATTTTTCTCCCTGTCTCTAAATATGCTAGAACCCTGTTTTTTTCTCTCACTTCATAAAGTAATTCTTGCATGTGTTATACTAACTTATCTTCAGCTTTTAAAAACTGGCTAAAATATTTGTAATAACTAAATCATGGTCGTATAAGTTGTATCTATTTTTAACCAATGTTGACACATTATATCTAATTTGGTACCAGTATTTAAACTGTGTATGTTTTTTTATTATTTTTAAGGTTCCACTAAAACTACATTTATAGCTCCCTAAACCCAGCCACTCCATACCCACAAACAATCATACATATTACAAGCACGCTACTTACTTTCCCTATATTATATCACACCACCTTTCTTTACTTACTTCCCCTCTTACACATACACAGCTATAGTACATCACACCACCTTTCTTTACTTACTTCCCCTCTTACACATACACAGCTATAGTACATCACACCACCTTTCTTTACTTACTTCCCCTCTTACACATACACAGCTATAGTACATCACACCACGTTTCTTTACTTACTTTCCCTCTTACACATACACAGCTATATTACATCACACCACATTTCTTTACTTACACTTCCATCTTACACATACACAGCTATATTACATCACACCACATTTCTTTACTTACACTTCCCTCTTACACATACACAGCTATATTACATCACACCACGTTTCTTTACTTACTTTCCCTCTTACACATACACAGCTATATTAAATCACACCACGTTTCTTTCCCTCTTACACATACACAGCTATATTAAATCACACCACGTTTCTTTACTTACACTTCCCTCTTACACATACACAGCTATATTACATCACACCACGTTTCTTTACTTACTTTCCCTCTTACACATACACAGCTATATTACATCACACCACGTTTCTTTTGTCCTTTCCCTCCTCGCTCTACTACTTCTCCTCCTACTGCAGTTTCATCCACCCTCTATTTAAACAGCAATACCTTAATTTACTCTACTGATCACCACTTATTAAATTCTTCAAACTTACTTTTCTCTATTATAACTACATTATGCTGCCCTTTCATGTCCTACCTGTACTTCTATTATCAATTCTTGTCCATGCCACATTTTATCATACTCCATTGTTACCTAACATCACTGTCACCTCCCGAACACTACACCATAATTCTAATTCACCCACACAAAAGCATACACATCATTGTCATCTATATCCCTCCAGGAAACAACATGTCATTAATTAAAGAAATCCTGTGTTCCATCCCTCATATCAAAAAGGAAAGGACCATCATAGGTGATGTTAATATAGACTACCTACTTATTAACTAAGACTCTCCCACACTCTCAATCAATCTCTTTGGTTTTACCCAAATTATCACTACTGCTACTCAGATGGACAACTGCAGTAATAGGGAGTCTACAATAAACTGGATCCTTGCCACTGCTCCTAACAAAATGAACACTGCTGGCCGCCAATCTCACACCATCACTGACCATTGCAGTGAGACAATCTAATCATGCCTATAAACACGTACGCTATAATAATGTCTGTACAATCTCCTCCTTTAATAGTGACACCTTCATTAGCTACCGCAACAAATACAGCTGGAATATTCTAAAACACTAACTCCTAGATGATGCCATAACTCACATTAATGAAACATTCTTTCTGAACTTGCTCACATCAGATAAAACAAATCAAATCCATCCCCACCTCATGGCTGAAAGGGAAACCAGACAACTCATGCTAAACAGAGATAAAGTTTGGAAAGCATGGTCTACTGACAAAATGCCACAAAAATTACAACATTTTAGGCAGCTTACGAACCTTTGTAAACAAAAAATCAGATCAGATAAAAGTAAATACTTTTCCAAGCTCCAAGACAACCACAAGCAAAACCCTGGACTGCTTGTAAGCTTCTGAGCCCCCCCCCCCCACGCCTTTCTGTGTTGGAGGGAATCCTTCTAGCTTATCAGTGGGAGTGGTAAGCACTAGGTAGTCTATCTACCACAAGAGTGGTTTCTGGCCCAGAAATTGCAGTTTATTGGCCGTTTGGGCAGTTTTTCCATCCCTTTTAACCTTCTGGTTTAAAAGACAGCGTTTGCGCTTGTTTCTCACCTTTCCTGCTACTAGTCTAGTCCAGATAGAGATTTGCTGTATGCAGGACTGTTTGTAAACTTCTGAGCCCCCCAAGCCTTTCTGTGTTGGAGGGAAGCATTCTAGCTTATCAGTGACAGTGGTAAGCACTAGGTAGCCTATTTACCATAAGATCCAGGTACAGATTCTTAGCTTTAGCACTTGAATTTGCTTATTCGTGCTCAGCACTTGTTCAGAACTTGTTGTTAGCACTAAATAAGCTACAAATTACTACAGCACTCAACCTTCCTCTTTACCTTGAGGAAAACAGTTTTTGTACTTACTTACTTTCCTTGCATGCTTAGAAAAAAACAGCTCTTATACTCACTTTCCTCACTTGACAAAAGGAAAGTAGTTTTTTTATTCAGGCATGTCCAAGGGTCAGCTCCTAGTGTTCTCTCCTGTCTATCTGATGAATATGGGCATCTTGGGGCAATGTAGCAATTGCCTCATGTATACAAACAACCCTCTCCTCCTACCATTCAACACTACAAACTGTGAGAGATGCACTTATCTAGCCAAACTGGAGGTAAAGCTCTTTCCAACCAAGACTGAACTTGACAGTCCAGAGAAGAAGGTAAACACTTGCACCACACCACACTCATCACATAGTCCCACTAAACCTACACCAACAAAATCCACACATAGAAACACAAAAACATTCACAGAGGCGCTCAATAATAATCTGCTCAAGCAACAGAGACCTCCAAAACAGCAATGCAAGCAACCTCCAACCCCCAACACAACCCAAATGACACATAGCCTACAGACTCAGTGTGCCAATAAACTACAGCCTATAAGGCAAAACAACGTACCCAACATACTACTCACAGGTGACTCTATAGTCAGGCACACTGATGTCCCACTCACCAGGCTAAACAAGTAGAAGGTCACTGTCAGCTGCCTGTCGGGTGCCAGGATCCGCCACATAACCCAGTACAAATATGACTCTGTCATTGTCCATGTTGGTGTGAATGACCTGAGACGTACTTCCCTGGACAACATGAAAAGAGACATGGAAGAGCTCTCCAATCTTGTAGCCCAGGCAGGTATGACCCTAGCCCTGAGTAACATCCTGCCATTGCCCAGAATAATACCGCAGTACAAGGACAAAATGATTGACTTCAACAATTGGCTAAGCTTCTGATGTCATTCTAAGGGGATCCAGTATCTGTCTGCCTGGGGTGACATGGTCGACAAACCACAATGCTTTGCCAGAGATGGCCTGCACCTGTCGCCCCTGGGACTCCGGATACTGGCTAAGGGTCTTGCCTCCCCTACAGTGCCTTTTTTTTTGACAAATTCACCACCGTAACAGGAACAGGCAAGCAAAAACTGAGGGTAATGCTACTCAATGCTAGAAGTCTAAATCTCAAAATGCACTCACTCAAGGCATTCCTTAAAATGGAGAACATCGATATCTGTGCAGTGACTGAGACCTGGTTCAAGGCTCTAGAGAGCACCCCTGCATTACCAGGCTATAACTCATGCCACACTTTTTGGCCATCTAACCTGGAGCAGAACACTGAAGGTGGAGGTGTGTCCATATTCATTAAGGATATCCACAACTCCAGGTTAGTTGCACAGCATAATGCATCTGAGGTTATCCAAGTGCAACAAACTCTGGGCAAAACAGCAATCCAAATTGTAGCTTGCTACAGATCCCCCACCATGCCCCAGGATTCCTACTCCTCTTTTCTTGATATACTGGAAAATATTAGGGTTCAACCAAACACCCTAATAATGGGTGATTTCAACTACCCCACCATTAACTGGGAAAACTACTCATGTACCAATTCCTTCGCTCAACGTTTTCTGAAATTCATAAATTCCAATGCCCTGATCAACTTATCCGCACTCCCACCAGGGGCAACAATATCCTAGACCTAGTCATTACCAACATGAGTGACCGGTGTTCCACACCTGAAGTCAACTCCTCGTTGGTTAGATCTGACCATAAGCTAATCACCCTAGATATCCGCATCCCGCCCCCACCCACCATTAAGGAAACCATGGTAAAAAATTTCTCCAAAGCCAACTTCATGCTTCTTAAGACAGAAGTGGCAAACTTCATGACACCCATGCAGATGGACAATACAGATACGACTGCTGAATCATACACAAAAGCATTCTATAAGCACTTACACAAGTGCATGGATCGTGCTATCCCGAACAGAACCAAGACGCTATCCTCCAAAAATAGGTGGTCCCCTACCATAAACAAACTCTACAACAGAAGGAAGAAACTGTTGCAAAAGGGAGTAAAATCCCATGAGTGGAGGAGCTTCCTGGTCAGCCTCAGCAAGAAGCTGAGATCCCTTATAAGATCCTCCAAAGCTAGCTATGAAAACAAAATCGCCACTGATTCTAAGGGCAGCCACAAAGTATTCTATAGCTATGTCAAGAATCTCAATGGCAACACCCAGATCTGCTCTGAGTTACAGCACAACAGCAAGAAAATTACAGAACCAACTGATATTGCCAACATCCTGGCAGATAGGTTCAGTGCTAACTTTACCCCCCTCTCACCCCCCAAAGGGCATTTATACAGGAAGAATGCAAAGTCCCTGTATTCACATCTATGCAGGTAAAAGCTGCACTCTCTAAAACCAAAATCTCAGCATCCATGGGACCGGACAATATCCCAGGCTGCGTTTTACATGAACTTCAGAATGAAATGGCTCCCCAGCAAAGCACAATGTTCAATCATAGTCTCACTTCAGGCTTTGTGCCCACTGAATGGCACACAGCAACAGTTATCCCACTCCACAAAGAGGGAGCCACCACTGGAACTTTCGCCCTATTAGCCTGACAAGTCTGGTCTGCAAGGCCGTGGAACGTATCATCATGGAAGTCATAAACAAAGACATTGGTAACCTCCAAACTCTGGACCCCACCTAGTTCAGGTTTGTGAAAGGCAGATCATACCTTCTGAACCTGATAAACTTCTTTGAGGCAATCACCAAAGCCATAGACGAGGGTAAGGTGGTTCACACAGCCTATCTTGACCTCGCCAAGGCTTTCGACACCATCCCCCATTCTGGAATTATAGCTAAACTCACTAAACTAGGTATAAATCCCTACGTCATAAGATGGGTTGCCAACTGGCTCACTGACAGAACTCACACTGTAAAAGTTGCAGACTCCAAATGTGACTTCAAATCAGTGACAAGTGGAGTAACACAGGGTTCAGTCCTGTGACCTCTCCTGTTTGATATCTACTTCTCTGAAGTACAGGGTAACACAGAAGGCCTCTGGCTAACGAAGTTTGCAGATGACTGCAAACTAGAAGCCATAGCTGAGTCCCCAAATGATGTGGACATCTTACAGAAGGGCCTCACTGAGACAGATGCCTGGTGTCAGAGGCATGGCTTCAAGCTCAATGTCAAAAAGTGCATTGTCACCCCCCTTTGGTAAAAACTCTGTACCCATGAACTACCACATAAACGGCAGTCTACTTAATGCTGAATGTGTGATAAGAGACCTTGGGACCTAGGTGGACAGTAGTCTCTCTTTTGATAATCACATCGCCACAGAAGTCAGGAAATCCTTCTAGGTGGCACACCTCATCACAAAAGGGTTCTCATCCAAGAAAAAAGAGGTCATTGTTCCCCTCTACTCGGCACTCATTAGACCCATTATAGAGTACAACACTCCTTTTGGAATGTACTCACAAGACATCTGCAGCAGCTGGAAAGACCACAGAAGTACCTCACAAAGAGCATTACTGGCCTCAGACAGATGCCCTACACTGACCGTCTCAAATAACTCCAGCTTTACTCTGTAGCATATCGCCTACTCCGGAGAGATCTCTGCCTAACATATAAAGCTATTACACCTAAAGAAATCTCAATTCCTCCAAGCTACACACTCTAGGGACCTAAAAATTGTCACCACAATAAACAGGACATGCTGGAGGGATAGATTCCTGTCCCAGAGACTTCCTATACTCTGGAACAACCTACACATCTATGTCAAGCAAAGTTACTCATTAGCACTCTTCAAGAAAAATCTTGATGCGTGGATGGGAAATAGGAAATTCACTCCTGGGATCACTTCTGTGGCTCTGCTCGACAGGGGCACAGGAAATTAACTTTCTTAGGTGGCGTAAGCCAGGGAACCTTGTTGGCTAGGCTTACTTAGGCCCTTGGGCCAATAGCCAAGTACCTACCTATGAACCTAAGCTTTTCTGGAATGCAATCAGAAAGCTATTACACCCAGACCAAGCTACAATTCCTTCACCAACTACCACCAAGAATTCAGTCCCTATATATACCCAGTTCAGTACACATTTCATATACACTGTCCTCTCCCTACTAAATAGCAAACTACCCATCAGCCTAACTGTTCCAAACAACATTAATCAGCACCAAAATCTTTTCACCCTCCAAGTAGCATCTACCTCTGTCTCAAGTCTACTGCTACCACAAGATGACCCAGGACTCGTTTTCCTCAGCTAAGGCCTGGAGAGATGACTACCAATGATTTTTAGATTCTAAAAAACAATGAATCCAGATTTTACCCAGATGCCTGTTAGCACAGAAAGAATCCTTCAAGTATTACATCAGAAAATAATACTGCAACTTAAACAGTTTCCAGCACAAAGCTTCTTGTGGTCTTAATTGATGATAACTTAAAATATGATCAACACATCACTCACGCCATCAAGAAAACTCACCAAAAGTTTGGCTTCCTCTACAGAAACAAACCCTTTGTCATTGACTACTCTTGGAATTCTTTAGCAATATCGTATCTTCTCCCTTCACTTCCTCCTGCAGCACCCATCCTGACTAACCTTCACGCCCCCTTAAAAAATAAACTGGAGGTTTGCTATAATTACACAAATAAGTTTCTATCCAACTTACCAAACTATTCATGCCACTGGCTAGCACTGAAGCACCTGCACTGGCTCAAATTACCTTACCTACTCCCAACTGCCTACCCTAAAATAATAAAAAAACCCGATAACTGCCCATCACTATAAAACATCCTCAAACACTACTCTCCTCCTATGAATCCCTGCTCACTGAATAAATATCTCATGCCCAGGAATAAGTCTCATAACATTGCAAGCAATTCACTTTACTCAACCTATGCTGCTATGGTGAAGATCATTTGGGAAAGACAGGATGAAGGTAAGGAGAAATGTGGACATCCGGCAAAGAGATGGATAGATTGTGTGACAGAAGATCTGTGGCATTCAGGCATTAGTGTCCAGGAAGGCAGGAATGTGGCAATGAATCAAGGGAGATGGTGACAGCATGACACCCCAGCCCCATGTAGAAAATGGGAAAAACAGGGTTGATGATGATAATGTTGCTAAACACTGGAATTCCATCCCACCCACCCTAAAACAAGATAACATTACCACATTTCAAGCACAGCATAAAGCATCATCTTACTTCCTTATGGCTATGTTCATGCTCCCATCCTGACTAAACCCACCTTTCTTTTTGTTTTTCTTTCATTTTATTTTTTTTTTATTTATTTAACATTTGTTGACCGGGAATGTCCGACTAGGTTCCACAGAGCCTGTTTTAAGCTGAGGCCCGGGGAGAAATGCTCCAGACTTCATTGACTCTGTCTCTCTCTCTCTCTCTGACTCTGACATTTTCACCTTTCGTATTCCTGTCTCTTTCTTTTCAATCCCCACTACTGCTCCTCCAACAAACCTATATCCATAACCTTCTCCTGATAGCCCCTCTCTACCCACATCATCTTACCCACCATCAGAGCTTTTTCTGTGTGTTTTTCTTGATTATTTCTGCTTATACCCTTCCTCCTCCTCCTTTATGTTCTGCTCCTGTTCTAGTACCATCCTACCTCATTATTGTCAATATACATAAACTAAACCTCTATGTATTATCATTGCTCTTGTATCTTCAGCTACTACATGTACACGTCTTTGACGTATGTTAATATAACTTGTAAACTATTTGATAAATGTCTTTACTATTTATCTCAATACTATCTGCAAAGTAATGTTTAAAATGTTTATTTTTTATTGATGTTCATTATAAATATGTATTTTATATGCAGCTTTTCTCTCCAGGCTGAAAATGGGGATTGTGCCCAGTCAGATTTTTCCAGTAAACAAAAGACAATAAATAAAGTTTGTAAAAATATTGTTCTCAACATGTTTTTGTCATACGCCTACCTCTTTGAACTTTCAAAGTCAATCATTTAATCAATCAATCAATAAATGAAGTGTAAAGTTTGAAAGAAGCTGCACTCATGCTACTTCAGCTTGCCTTAAAGGAAGTCTCAGCACAGTTGGATCAGCTGTGATGTCTCGATGACAAACTGTGCTTTACTGTTTCCCTGCTTAATAACTGAAAGCGTACTTCAGAAACGAAATCAAATATTTAAAGAAATAATTACATTTGCTAAGCAAGTACAATGATAACTTTGATGTCTTGCAGAGTAGTACTAGTAATATGACAGAAATATTAACGGAAAAAAATCTGAGACAAGTTAACAACCATGTTGTTATATCTGTTCTGTGCCACTGTTGAGGAGATAGTGCAACTCAGCCCAACAAAGCAGGAGACTGCCGAGGCACACTGTAGGTCCACTGCATGCTTTAATTCTTTTAAGCATGCCTACACATATTCGTGTTCATCCTCAGTTTCTGAGCATGTACAGAATCATATGAATCCTAAGGTTTTCATGCAGTAGTTTGCACATACTTAAGGACTGACATCGGCTAGCTTATATTTTTGCTGCAAGTGGACATGATTCTTAAAACACCTTCACATTTACTTATTTAGCATAAATAACCTGCAATTAGTGCATTCGCATGTAGCCTTAGTGGCACTTTTTGTGGATAACTTTAACATAAGTTTGAATCTCAGGCCTATGAAAACCACCTTTAATCCACAAACATATGCAATCAAATAAAATGGTTGAAAACTTCTGATAGTATCAACAGAAATGCATGAAATATGAAACCATACATAAATTATTTGATGTCATGTTCATTTAGGATGCCCAGAGTAAGTACGGGTGCATTTGTTATCGAAGTACATTTCTAACTCTTTTAGGCAGAGTAAATGATTTAGACTGAATAAACATATTTTGAGTGAGTTTCACATTACAAATCAAATGTTGTGAATGCCCAATAGGCAAATATGACACATTAGGAGAGGTAAAGAAGAATAATTCAAGTGTTCCAGATAACATGATGAAGTTAAGGGATGCCAGAAGTGTTGGATAACAATTCAAGTACAGTAGTCTGTATACAAAACATTAGGTAGTTAGTAATCTGACATGAAAAGGTAAGGTAGTTGTTTTACAAAGGTACTTCATTTTTTTGGGGTGGTGGGGCAAAAGGCTTGCATTTTTTCACATATATGGTTTTCTGTGCAGTAATGCCAAAAGAAATACATATCCTCTCATCCTCGATGAGGATTGGCATGCCATAATGTGATGAGACAGATGAAGGTTCCTGTATATTATATATATATATATATATATATATATATATAAATAAAACAGTGTGCACTGATGTTGTGATACAGGACATATGAACATTCCTTATAAATGGCACAATGTGTAATAATGTAGTGATATACATATTCCTATGACTGCAGTATGGCATGCAACTATGCCACATGACATATGTATGTTCCTATCCATACACCGTCTCCCACATGGAGTATTAGGCAGCAATGTCAAAAAAAGCAAGGATATTCCTGTTTATACGGTACAGTGCACACTGACATGGTGACATGCACCCTCTGCCAAAGATTGTATGAAGTGTAGTAATGTCACAGGTCATATGCATGTTCCTAAATCTAAATGGCACATACTCTGTTATACTGATGTACATCCTCACCCACCTGAAATATAGCAAAGGTAATATGCATGTTCTTGTGTGTATGCTACAGCCTACAATGATATAGTGTCATACATTCTTTGTCATGAGACATATGCCCAAGGCAGCATGTGCTCACAAGGTTATGCTTCGTGGAAGCAACACCTAGCACCCCACTAGCTGTCATGTAAGTGGCAAATCAGAGCCACCTCCTCCCCACCTCCCCCGGATGGGCATCCTGACAGTATCTGTTCTTTCCCATCCTCCCCTGCCAGCTACTGAAGATGTCTGATCTGTTAGCTGAAACTGGATAACTTATGTCACAGTTATGGCTTTAGCCCTCTATGCTACACAACTAAATTTGCAGTTGGGACTGTAAGTCATTGCAACTCTGAAGTTTTACTACTGTATAGTGCTACTTATATTTGCCTGTGTGTAGATTACAGCTGTAGTCTCAATCCCTAAAATAGAGCATGCTATTAAAGCCTTAAAGGTCTCCAAATATACTGCAGACCATCTATGTCAAATGGCTTCCAGCACCTGTCAAAAGTAACTTAATGTCTATGAAAGAAGTAATGCTAAATGTGTAGCAACTGAGCAACATTTGATTAAAGTCTGGTAGCAAGTGGTAGCAACACAATAGCAGTTAGCTTCTATAATCAGTCAGTTACCTAAGAACCAACCTACCTCAGAAGAAAATAGGGGTAGACTATCATACTGAAACCCATCTCAAGGCCTTTAAATGTATTCAATAAGAGAGAACTGGAATTTCATCTGTATATAATACAGGGCAGTTTATGAAAGCCTAAATGAATGTTGAAGATACAGAAGTACCTGACTCCAAAAACTGAAAAAAGGTAACTTTTAAATAGAACAGGTGATTCACCAGAGACTGATCTAATAACTGGATGTTCACCATAGACAAATCAGCAAGGGGGATTTGTAGTTCATTTTAAAAAAGATATCAAGACAGTGGTTAGCACCACATGTGGTATAGGAAAATGTAGACATTTAAGCATGGATAGATTTAAGAGGGCACTATCTACCATTTTATGAAAATGAATTTTAAAATGATGGGTGAACCTCTGAACATAAAGTAGCCATCGTAGAACATCTGATATTGTTTGAAAGTGCATGCAGAAAGGGTAATAACAAGCTCTCACATATGTATGAGTCTAAAATGTTTTAAGAAAGGACACATAGCATAGAACTGTACAACTTCTGACAATATTATTGTGTGGGTACAATTTTCTATCAATAATCAATCAACTGTTAAGCAATCTGTATCTGAGGATGAAAGAAAGGAATGTGGTCAGGCTGGGTGTTTAGACTGCAGATATTTAGCATTACTAGAGACACACACACACACACACACACACACACACACACACCCTTTGTCTTACATTTTCTGACAGTGGAAGCCCAATATGCAACCCTGTATGTACAATGAAACTACAAAGCCATAGCAAACAGGATAGTTGTACTACTTGTATCTCCTCACTTCCAGCTAAGTAGCAAAGGAATGGAGCTGCAGGTCTAATGTTATGTATATATTTAAAACAAATAAGGAATGCATTGCAGATTAAATTGCTCTAGATACTTCTCCACTTCTGAAAAGGATATAGTCAAAAGCACTATGCATGTTGAACGGGGTGGGGGTAGGGTGAGGTAATTTCTGAACTACTTAATGCACAAGGGTGTTGCTGCTATGGCAACACATAGCAGTTTGTCAGTTTCAAGGTCAGATTCATGCAGGTGCCCATGACTGAAACAAGAGGGTAACCTAACCAATAAGCAGTGAATTGCTTATAACTGTGTGTTCTCTTATCGATATCTGCGTATAATATTGTCGTGTTTTGCATTGATAATGCATACATAAAATGCACTGATGACATTAATGTTATAGGGCAAAGGAACTGTACATTAGTGGAGTGTAAGAAGAGAACTAATAATATGGTGCCTGTGCCAGGTATGAGGCCAGGCATAAAGTAACTGCACATAATACCACAGGCAGTGCACCTTCTACTGTCCAAAGGAGGAGCACCTGTTGCCCAAATGAGGGGATGCCTGACACTGCGGATTAGGACACTGAATTTTGTACAGCATTATCCATACACAGGTGGCTCAGAAGGTTAGTTTCCTTTTTGTCATATTATGGCACGTGTACCTTAATATAGAGAATATCTGCATAAGCATTTGAAATGTTTCATCATTACATACTTCACAATTATCAGCAGTAGCACCGTAGGAGCAGACAGCACATGGTAAGTACGGACATCAGACCTGTAGTACTATTTAGGATGGTTTAAACAGGGTGCATTATTCAGTTACATATTTGTTCACAGGTGCAGCATGGAACACTTGCATGCTTTGGTGCACCACACCCTGCTAATATTGACAGCAGAAGGTTACTGACAATGATGTCATTACTTTCATACTCATGACACAACATCAGGATGGTGGCTGCCTCACCTCAAGTAGGTTGACAACTCCATACACAGTGAAGTGGAATCATGCATATAGTACATCACGAGGAAAGCCATTACCAGAAGGGAGGTAGTCACTTCCCAGCTCAACACTGCTTTTTGTGGACAAGATGAACCTGTGGACTAAAACTTAACCATGGCTGAGGTTCCCTTATCCACTGTGCAGCTTGCACACAGATGTACCAGGTGAAGATGTCATTCAGAAATGGCTCCAGATACATGCAAGACTAAAAAGGAATTGAGATTTGCATTACCAAGCGAATGGACCTTCATTACCACAACTATTCAATTATTCAGCATCTATGAATACAGTACTTTGATTTCCCACATTACTTACCCCACCCTTGCTGGAATAGCTTGCACTTGGGCCACTGACCACTGGCTATGACCATTTCAAACTCTACATGTCATTTGTATAGGATATGTACGTTTGATGCACAGTGCCAGCTGACAATGCACTACTCAGCCGAGAGTACAGGTAACAATGCACTGACCAAGTGTGATCTTTGTAACTTTAAACTATTGTGTAAGGATTGACACGGACTGTAGCTGGGGACTAAATGCTGGTCTTTCATTTGTGCTGCTGTATACCATGCACAAGCCTGCTGGAGGTAGGGCCATGCTTCTGTCTTTGGCTGGCTACCACTGCTAACGTCAAAGGTGAGACAAATGACAGAAGGACTTCACTGCTGGTTAAAGACTGGTGTCAACAGCCAGAAGTTAGACAGACAGGCTGTGATAGCATGGCTGGAAACTGAAGTCTAGGTCACTATATAGACAAACAGTCAGAGAGCAAAATTATTTAGCTTGCACTTATCAGCTAGGTAACCGTGAGGAATGCTACCATACAGGAAGTGTTGGTACAGTGAAAATGTGTCATATGTGAGAATCATGGGTCATACCAGGATGTTGGACCAAAAAGTTGGTGATACAGACATGTGTATCCCATACTACCTTGCAGTTAATGGAATAGTAACCCTGGCTTCTCTACACATGCTTGAGGAGAAATTGCTCAAGCGTCATTAATATACAGACAAAAAGATGAATGGCATAAGGATGAATACTTTTTACCATAGGAAATCATTGTCAGTGTGATTTCTAATTGTGTTCTGGCACTGATTCACTTTTTTGCCGCCATGGAGTTACTATATATAAGTTTGGGGGTGCAGCGGCACTTGGTAACGTGCAAAAACAAGAAAAAGGGAGTTTGGGGTGCAGGTGTACTTGGTCACATGCAAAAAAACAAGGAAAACGGAATTTTTGCCCTTTCGTATTTCAGGAATTTTTTCTTGTTCATTTGGAAGGTCGACTTTCAAGAAGTCCACGTTTCATAGAAGAAATGGTAACCCGTACTATTGCAGTACCTCTCCCCTTGTGGTTAAGATGGGACCTTAAAAACACATAGGTGCAATCCATCACATCAAGCACCTCCTTAAAAGTCACAGATGATACTGGCTTGGTCCTGTGGTGACACTGGGAAATAGATATGCTCACCCACATGGGACAAGAATATATCAAGGAACTGCTCAATATCCTCAAAGCAGAAGCCTGTGATTTACTGAATTTATCCCGTGTCTCTTAAACGTCCGCATGTCAAATATAGTGACAGCTATACATATCTTGATATCAACATGAATAAGGCCATGCATTCCCCCTGTTCCAGTTTGTGGGGCTTGCAAGTCCAGCAAAACCCTTATGACATCCCTGCCCACTCTGAATCAAGCAATTATTTCTCTGCAAAGTTGGAATATGTGATTTTTTTGCCTGTACCTCCTCCTTCAAGTCTACCAAGCACTGGGTTGTGGTGTGACAGAAGGAAGTAGCTCATAGTGGGATACAATACACTAATGCTAATAGCAAAACTGAGTACCTTTGTCATTTGAAGAATAACTGCAAAAGGCCCAGATCAATTTTTCCCAGTTTCTATTTTATTAATAATTTCTGACATCATCACGCCATACTTTGAAACATTTTGGTATACATAGGTTCAATGGTTCATAGGTAGGTACTAGGCTATTGACCCTAGGGCCTATATAAGCCTAGCCAAATGGTACCCTGGCTTTTGCCACCCAAGAAAATTATTTTCCTGTGCCCCTGTCAAGCAGAGCCAAAGAAGTGATCCCCGGGATGAATTTCCTATCTCCCATCCAGTCATCAAGATTTTTCTTGAAGAGTGCTAATGAGGAGCTCTGTTTGATATAGATGGGTAGTTTGTTCAAGAGTATGGGAAGTCTCTGAGACAGGAATCTATCCCTCCGGCATGTTCTGTTTATTGTGGTGACAAGGTTTAGGTCCCTAGAGCGTGTAGCTCGGAGGGATTGGGATTTCTTTACGTGGAGCATGTCCAACAGCTCTGGGTTTGACATAGCTTTGTATGTTAGGCAGAGATCGCCCCTGAGTAGGTGATATGTGACGGAGTAAAGCTGGAGTTTTTTGAGACGGTCTGCGTAGGGCATCTGTTTGAGGCCAGTAATCCTCTTTGTGAGGTATTTCTGTGGCCTTTCCAGTTGTTGTAGATGTCTTGTGAGGTACATACCAAAAGGGGCATTAGAATATTCATCTTTTAGAAAGTAAATTCAGAATTAACATTCTGTCACAGACTATACTAAATGAACTCAAATATTTCATCTTAGACATTGGGGTTAGTGTTTATATAGAAAAAAAAGGATGTATAAGTGGCAGATAAAAGGTTTAACAAAAACTGTATGCTAACAGCAGACAACTTGTTTCCTTAATTAACTTAGTCTCTGCATAAAGTTGAATCATATAAACAGAAATAATATAGCCTCAGTTTGTCAGCCTGGGAGACTGGCTGAGTAAAATGTGACAGAAAGAGACTGAACAGAAAAAAAGTGAGAAGAAGAGATTTTATGTTTCTGGAATGGCATATGCACTGATATGGAGGAACAGGAACGTGTATCTTTTAACCTCACTTTGTGTATGACATCAAAAGCTCAGTCATAACACACACTTATTTTTGGCACAAATCACTGCTGATTATACAGACTACAAAATGGTATCAGTAATACCAACAATACCACAGGTCACTTTGTCAGTTAACAGCCATGCCGTTTTTAGCCCTATAGGCGAACACATTTTGCTAGATGATTAAGAGGAAAATCAAAAAATCCATGCATCATATTTCATTCAAAAATATGCATATATTGCAATAACTTAACTAAGTTCTTTTATCCATGTTTATAACAAAGTGATAAAAAGTTTAAAGTTGAAAAATCTAGTTTACAAAAATGATGGACTATAGTTCTTTAACATTCAAAACACAAACATCAGGTTACAGTATTTTATGTATTACCATATGAATGAAAAGGGCATAAAGATGAGAAAACTTTTATAAAAATATGTCCTTCCAAATAAAGTGATTTAAAATTACATGATGGGCCAGATTCAGAAAACTGAGCCAAAATTAGTTAAGTGAATTTGCATGAAGAGTGGCCAGGTGTAGGATATATGCAATTCAAAAAACAAGATACACAAAATTGATAGGTCAAATAATGTGGTTGGCCATGTTACACTGTAGAGACTGTACAATGAAAAACTGTGTATGATAATGAGGCAAAACAAGATGGTAAGGCAATTGAGAAACATCTAAATGCTGCACTTGCTTTAGATTTGAATTCAGCTATGTGCCCATGTTCAGATGAAGTACATTGTGCAACTATGCATACAGTTGCTAAACCCATAGTAAATGTGTATCTGCAGGAGGATCTTATTGCAGCTGCTTTGCCTGATGGTGCACAACATAGGTTCATAGATGTGTACTAGGCTAATATCCCTGGAGCTTTTACAAGCCTAGCCCATAGAAGTGACGCTAGTTCCCAGTGCCTCTATCAAGTAGAGCCACTGGAGTGATTGTCGTGGTGAACTTTCTATTTCCCATCCACTCATCAAGATTTCTCTTGAAAAGGGAAAGTGAGGTGCTCTGCTTGACATGTATGGGAAAGTCCATTCCAGAGCATGGGCAATCTCTGCATTATGAACCTGTCCCTCCAGCATGTTCTGTCAATTGTGTAATAAGGTTGAGGTCTCTGGAGCATCTGATGGGGAGGGGTTGGGATTTCTTTAGATGTAGCATTTCTAACAGAGCTGGGTTAGACATGGCTTTGTAAGTCAAACAGAGATAGTCTCTTAGTAAATGATATGAGATAGAGAATAGCTGGAGTTTTTTGAGTCTGTCCATATAGGACATATGTTTAAGGCCTAGAATCCTCTTCGTGAGGTACTTTTGTGGCCTTTGCAGCTATTGCACATGTCTAGTGAGGTATACGCCAAATGAGGCATTATAAGCGATGACTGATCTAATGAGCGAAGAGTAGAGAGAGATGATGACTTCTTTCTTCCTGGATGCAAAACTCTTGGTAATGAGATGTGCCACACAGAAGGACTTTCTGACCACTGTGGCAATGTGGTGGTCAAAGGAGAGGTTGCTGTCAACCTGTGCCCCCTGATCTCTTATAATGTCTTTAGTTTTCAGTGGGCTCCCATCACTGTGGCAATTAGTGGGACCTGAGTTTTTCCCAAAGGGGATGACGACGGATTTTTTGGCATTAAGCTTAAGGCCATGGTTTCGACACCAGTTACTGGTCTCAGTGAGGCCTTTCTGTAGGATGTCTACATCACTTGGGGAGTTAATAATGGCTCCCAGCTTGCAGTCGTCTGCAAACTTGGTCAGCCAGAGTCCCTCCGTGTTGGCCTGGACGTCTGTGAAGTAGATGCCAAACAGGTGAGGACTCAGGACCAATCCCTGTGGGACTCCACTCATGACTAGTCGGCAGTCTGACTTGGAGTCTGCTGCTTTCACACTGTGGGTTCTATCTGTGAGCCAATTTGCAACCTACCTAGTGATGGAGGGGTTGATGCCTAGTTTGGTGAGTTTATCAATAATTCCCGAGTGGAGAATGGTATCAAAGGCTTTGGCCAGATTGAGGTAGGTTGTATGAACTGCCTTGCCCTCATCCACAGCTCTGGTGACTGACTCAAAGAAGTCAACCAGGTTGAGCAGGCATGATCTACCTTTCACAAAATCAAACTGCATGTGATCCAGAGTTTGGAGATTCCCTATATCCTTGTTAATTAGTTCCATGATGATGCACTCCATAGCCTTACAAATCAGACTCGTCAGTCTAATGGGGCGATAATTCCCATAGTCTGTAGTTGCTCCCCCTTTATGGAAAGAGATGACTGTTGCAGTGCGCTATTCGGTAAGGACAAAGCCTGAGGTGAGGCAATGACTGAACAGGGCACAAAGATGTGGTGCCAATTCACTTTGTAGATCATGTAAAACACAGCCAGTGATATTGTCGGGTCCCATGGAAGCTGTATTCTTGGCTTTGGACAATGCAGCTTTAACCTGTGCTGCAGTAATGCTGGGTGCCTGACATTCCTCTGGTATTGTAATTAGTCCTTTAGGGGGATGAGGGGGGGTAAAGTTGGCAATGAATCTGTCGGCCAGTATGTTGACAATATCTGTTGGCTCAATATAGGAGGTACCATTGTGCAGAAAACTCAGAGCAAACCTGGCTATTGCTGTGGAGATTCTTGATATAACTATATAAGGCATTGTGGTTGTTTTTAGTGTCAGCCGCAATTCTGCCTTCATAGCTGGCTTTAGAGGTTTTGATGAGGGATCTCAACTTTTTGTTGAGGCTAATAAGGGAGTTTTTCCAGTCTTGGGACTTCACCTTTTTCTGCAACAGTTTCTTCCTTTTGTTGTAGAGTTTATTAATGGCAGGGACCACCAAATTGGCTTCCTTTTTTTTGGAGGACAGCGTCTTGGTTCTGTTGGGTATGGCTAGCTCCATGCATTTATGTACATGTTCATACAGTGCACTGGTGTATGATTCGGCAGCCATACATCTATTTTCCATTGATATAGGTGCCGTGAAGTTATCCACCTCTGTTTTTAGGAGCCCAAAGTCAGCTTTGGAGAAGTTTTTTATGGTGGTTACCTTTGCAGGGAGTGTGGGTGAGATGTGGATATCCATGGTGATTAGTTTGTGGTCGTATCTAACCAGGGAGGAGCTGACTATTAGTGTAGAGCAACAGCTGTCCATGTTAGCAATAACCAGGTCAAGGATGTTGCTTCCTCTTGTGGGGGTAAGAATGAGCTGGTCCAGGGCACTGGAGGAAGCATTGGGCCAGTGTATTGATGCATGAGTAGTTTCCCAGTTGAAGTCACCTAGTATGAGAGTGTTGGGTTGGACCGTAACAATTTCCAGGGTCCTTAAGAACATGGAGTGATAGTCTTGGGATATGGTTGGGGACCTATTGCAGGCTATGACCTGAATCGTCATCTTACCCAATGTTAGTTGTACATGAAGTATCTCAGATGCGTTATGCTGGACTACCAGTCTAGAGGTATCCATATCCTTTATGAATATGGAGACACCACTGCCTTTGGAGCTTCGGTCCATGTTCTGGGGCTGAAAGGTGTGGAATGAGTTATAGCCTGGTAGTGCAGGGGTGCTTTCTGCTGCTTTAAACCAGGTCTCCGTTACAGCACAAATGTCAATGTTCTCCATTTTTAGGAGCGCTTCGAGCAAGTGTATCTTGAGATTTAAACTTCTAGCGTTGAGAAGCATGACCCTCACATTGCATTTATTTATAGCTGTTACTGTGGTAATTTGGTCTTTGGAACATCGCCTAAAAAAGGCACTATAGGGGTGTGTCATCATCAGCCAATGCTTATCATTTCATGTCTCCACAGCACCTGCATAGTGGGTTGGTACTATGTGAAGAGTGACACCATGCTACAAATCATGGAAATGCATTGGCCTCATCTGCAGCCTCCTGGGAGTCATGGAGTACCTATCTCAGCAGATACCAAGGTATGTGTAGCTTTACATATATTAGCTACAGGGACCTTTCAGTGACCTACTAGGGACACAGTGGGGCTACTTTGGGTGTCTTCTTCAAGAATAGTCCATCAGTTGATTGATGTCATGTATGAGCTTGTGAAGAAGCATATATCATTCCCCCATACCGCAGAGGTGAAAGGAAATAACATGCTATATTTCTATAAAATTGCTCATTTTCTTGAAGTACTGGTGGGACCTAGACTCTACCCGCACTGAAATAAAGGACCCAACAGATGAACAGAGCAGGAGGAATGTAAAGCACAAAGGGTATCACTCCAACTGCCAAGTGGTCTGTAATTCACAGGGTATCATCAACAATGTTTGTGCAGATCACCCAGGCAGTTTTCATAACTCCCACATGACCTGTACCAACACCTTCTGAATGGCGACTTCCCCACACAGGCGTCTTGTTGGTGTTGCTGGATATGCCTTGGAACTTTGGCTCATGAAACTCATAACAAATCTACAAAATAAAACTGACCACGGTTATAACCATGCACACCACAAACCAGAAACAGTATAGATCAATGGTCTGGGTTGCTAAAGTCATGCTTTCACTGTCTGGATTCATCCAGTGGTGCCCTGCAATATGACACCATCACATGTGCCAAAATACTGACCATGTGTGCAGTGTTATACAATATTAAACTTAGGAAGCATTTACAACATGTTGGCCTCTTACAGGGCCAGCAGTTTCCAGCACAACAGGCAGCTAAAGCTGAAATAGATGAGGAGTTAGAGGATGAGCGAGCAACAAGGGATGAGCATTACAGACAGAGATACGCAGAATATGCAGTACCACTAGAAAGGAGGTATGACTGCTGTACATAGTTTTGCAACATAACTATAAAAGACTTAATCAGATGCATTACAGTAAAAAAACACCAGGCAATACTAACTCATGCCTAGCCTGGCTACACTGTACATCAGATGTACGCAACCCAGTAACACTGTATGAAGGGCAGGCCATAGTTTTCATTTGCACATGTGATTAAGGATACACAGCTTTATCATGAAGGGTCAGAACCAGTATGTAGGGCTTAATGTTGAGAAATCCCAGGGTCAGTAGATGTGTGAGATGTGCCGAGGTCTCTGGAGGTGTGAGTGCATCTGCATGGAAAAAGCTTCAGCACTTGGTGCAGCACTGTGCCTCGGACTACTAGACAGATCCAGAGCATGCATCACAGAGAGTTCAGCTTCCTGTACATGCCTCCACCAAAGACTGCACTGGTTGTACCATGACCTTGGCTAGATGCTAGTGTCCCATGTGACCTCAGCCAAAGTCTGTTAGGAGATGCAGCATCAGGAGGAAGGTCATGACCATGACAGGTAGACAGCTCCACAGTCTATTTTATTGTAGAAGTTCTAACACTGCGAAAACAGGATCTTGTTTGTCCATAGCCATGTTGGTTAACATCTCTGGGTATAGCAGATGAACAGCTGAGAGGACAGGCATTGAGGTAAGTATACATGCGGTCATAAAAATGTCTGGCTTTTAATAGTAACAGTAGACATCATTAGCAATAATGTATACATTTAAAAAACTAGTGCCACAATTTGTCAGTACTGTCATAAATCAAAGGTATTAGTATGGATATGCAATATCAGCTGTATTTTTTCATGCCTCCTCTTGTGTATCTTCAACTTGTGTCTTTGTTCTCACATTTCTGACTATGTCAGTGGGTTCAATTCCCACTTCCCACATTACTGTGATCATGAAAAAGATGTCAATTTTCTGTCCAGCAATATCACTGCAGAAGTACATGGTCTAAATATATATATATATATATATATATATATATATATATATATATATATATATGTGGGTCTACTTCAGAAGATCGACAGACCATTTGATCGACATTCATTTGGTCGACAACCAGTATTCAAGGCACTTAACAGGGATTTTCCCGGCTCCCCAATGTTGTGTGACCCTGGAGTATATATATAGTTAGGGGGGTGTGGGGGGCAAACACCTGAAAATACAAGAAAAAAGTACAGTTTTGTACCTACCATAAATGTAGATGTTCGAAGATCCACATTGCTGCAGTCCTTACAATTGGGTAGTCCGCTGTCCTCGGTCGGCCCGAATATCAAAGTATAAGGCTGACGTCGGTCAGGGCGCATTTGACTGACGTCAGTACGTCAGGGTACAAATGCGCATGACCGACGTCATATCCTCAGTCTTTTCTTGCCCCAGATGTCAGAAGACCCTAAAAATAAAGGTCAAAACCAAAAGATAGCAAACAACCAACCAACCACCCTCGCACTAACTATATGTACAATATATACAATATACACAAAATGTACAACCCAACCCACACAACCACCTCTAACTACAGAGGGGAAGGAGGGAGGGAAAATTGGACTGCAGCAATGTGGATCTTCGAACATCTACATTTATGGTAGGTACAAAACTGTACTATGTTCTTCATCTCACATTGCTGCAGTCCTTACAATTGGGTAGAATCCCAAAGCAGAGGTAAGGGAGGATGGCTAACTACAAGGAAGCAGGAGCTGCCAAAATGCCCTGCAAAACAGCAGTGGCAAAACCAGCCCTGGACTTAGAGTAAAGTGGCAGGTGATAATGCTTAGAGAAAGTATGCACAGAACTCCAAGTAGCTGCCTCCAAAATATCCTTGGTTGCCACTCCCCTCAAAAAAGCTGTTGAAGTGGCAGTAGCCCTAGTGGAATGAGGCCTAATCCCAGCCGGAATCTCCTTGCCATGATGGGAATAACAGAAAGCAATGCAAAACCCAATCCACTTAGAAATAGTTTGTTTTGATACAGGCTTGCCCTGAGAACTCAAAGCAAAAGAAACAAACAACTGCTGAGACTGCCTGAAACCTTTAGTCCTGTCCAAATAATAACGCAATTGCCTGTGGACATCTAAAGTGTGCAAAATCTTTTCCCCTTTATTTTGGGGATTTGCATAAAAAGTAGGCAAATGAATAGTTTGGTTTAAAGCCACACTAGAAACCACCTTAGGCATAAAGGAAGGATTAGTACGTAATGATACCCTATCCTTATGGAAAATCAAGAAAGGCTCAACCGCCATAAGGGCCTGCAATTCAGACACCCTTCTTGCAGAGGTAATGGCCAACAAAAAAGCAGTCTTCCATGATAAATATTTCAACTCAGCAGTAGCTGCAGGCTCAAAAGGTTGTAGAGTGAGTTTCTCCAACACAAAATTGAGATCCCAAGCAGGAGCAGGAGCTTTTCGTGGGGGTCTTATATTCTTTGCCCCTCTAAGAAACTGCTTGAACAAAGGATGAGAAAACAATGGTGGGTCACAATCATAGTGAGCCGAAATTGCTGCAGCATGAACCTTAATAGAAGAGAAAGACAAACCTTTGTCCAGTAACTCAGTAAGATATTGAAGAGCCACACTCAAATTAGGCCCAGAAACATCAAAATCTTTTGCTGTACTCCAAAATAAAAATCTCTTCCATTTATCCGCGTACACTTTCCTTGTACTAGGCCTTCTAGCTTCCAAAATAACATTCAAAACTTGCTGAGGAAGTGGAGGCCCACTATGGTTCAAAACAGAATATGCCAGGCTGTCAGGTGCAGAGAGTGAAGCTTGACATTGAGCAAATGGCTGTCCTCCTGTGACAACAGGTGTGGAATCGAAGGCAAAGGCCATGGAGGCTTCCGTACCAGACTTCTTAGTAATGGGTACCAGTGCTGTCGAGGCCAATCTGGAGCTATTAAAATCATCCTTGGCTTGTCCTGTCTGACCTTCAGAAGTACCTTTGGGAGGAGAGGCAGAGGTGGAAAGGCATACACATGAAGATTGCTCCAATTGAAAGAAAGAGCATCCACTCTCCAAGCTGTGGGATGAAACTTTTTGTGCAAAACTTTGGCAGCTGATGGTTTAGTGGAGAAGCGAACAGATCTATGTCTGGAGTTCCCCATGACACTGTCAATTTCTGAAATACATGAGGATCCAATTTCCACTCGTGGGGATCCATAATTCGTCTGCTCAACACATCTGCTAAGGAGTTCTGTGCTCCTGGCAGAAACCTTGCCTGAAGATTGAGCTGTAAACTGAGAGCAGTCTTCCACAAAATCATTGCTTGCCTGCATAGAGGATAAGAATGTGTTCCCCCTTGCTTGTTGATGTACCACATGACAGTTGTGTTGTCTGTTAGAATCAACACCTGCCCTGGAAGAAGTAATTCCTTGAAAGCAATTAATGCAAACTGGACTGCTAACATCTCCTTCATGTTGATATGTAGATGTTGTAGTCTGACAGGCCACTTGTTTTGTATCCACTTTCCATTTAGATGAGCTCCCCAAGCTTTGTCTGAGGCATCTGTCGTTAAAATCTGACTCGCCTCTGGCCGGGTCACAGAGAGTCCCTTGTTTAGGTGACATTCCTGAGCCCACCACAAAAATTCCTTTTGAATGCAAGGTATTATTTGAATGACAGTGTCCAGATCCTGGCAGTGCTGTGTCCATACATTTTTGAGATACCATTGTAGCTTCCTCATATGCAGTTTGGCATTGGGAAGTACCAGAATACAAGATGCCATGAACCCTAAGGCTTGAAGGACTGTCCTTGCAGTCAGCCCGGACTGATGAGATAGTTGATGGAAGTAAAGGGATAGACTCTTTTGTTTGTCCGGGGTTAAAAAGGCCAACTGGGATGCTGTATTCAGTCTCACACCCAGAAAGCACATGTCTTGAGAGGGTACTAGACTGGACTTTATTTCGTTCACAGAATACCCTAGGCATCTTAGCACTGCTATCACATATTCCAAATGATGAAGAAGCTCTTCTCTTCCTTGAGCCAGAATTAGGCAGTCGTCCAAATAAGGATAGATCTGTATTCCTTTTAGTCTGAAGAAAGCTATCACTGGAGCCAGAACTTTCGTGAATACTCTGGGCGCAGTAGATAAGCCAAAGGGCAATGCAGAGAACTGATAGTGAGAAGTCCCAGCTCGAAAACGCAGGTACTTCCTGCAACTTAGTCTGATAGGAACATGAAGGTAAGCCTCCTTGAGATCCAAAGTTACCATCCAATGATCCTTGCCCAGCAGAGGTAAAAGCTGCTGCAACGTCAACATTTTGAACTTGGGAATGTCCAGATAAGTGTTGAGGATAGATAAATCCAAAATTGGTCTCCACGTGTTCCCCTTCTTTGGTACTAGGAACAGGCGAGAATAAAATCCTAGGCCCACTTCTGGCAGAGGGACCGGCTGTATGGCCCCTAGTTGGAGCAACAGAGAAACCTGTTTGTGAGCCTCTATTCTTTGTTGAGGAGGAACGTCTGGCATGCCTTTGAAAGGAGGCAAGGTATGGAAATAAAACCTGTAGCCGTGGTGTATGATATCCAATACCCATCTGTCCTGGGTAATTAAACTCCAATTTTCTTTGAAAAGTGCCAACCTTCCCCCTAAAGGTGCTGCCAGACGAGCAGGCTCTGGCAGCTGAAAAGGTAGGTCATTGGGTCTGCTTACGAAAGGACTGACCCCTGCCCTCACCCAAAGCCTGTGCAGGAGAACTCCCTGTTCTAGGCCTGAAAGAGCCCTGAGCTCTGCCCTTACCACGTCTAGATCTACCCCTAGACTGTGAATCATAAGAAGGATACGTCCATCCTTTAGTAGGCCAATTTCTACTAAACTTTGGAGGCTGGACTTGCAAAAAATCTTTAACAGTCTGCATAGACTTAGCCTTGTCTTCCATTTTCTTTAAAACTGTCTCAACAGGAGGACCAAACAACACGTCAGATTGTAAAGGAGCATCTAAAATCCTTGTTTTAACATGTGCAGACAAATTCTGATCCCTCAGCCAGGCGTGCCTGCGAAGAACTGACCCAGTGGCAGCCACCCTAGATGAGGCCTGTACAGCATCAAAACCACATTGCAAAGAATGCTTACCCACCTGTTCAGAAACATGCACTAAATCTTGCAACTCTTTACAATCAATACCTACTGCCAGAGCATCAACCTTAGATTTCAATTGTGAAAGGAGATAATTTTGGTATTTCAACATGTGAAACTGGCAATTCAGAGCCCTCATAGCAAGAGTGGAAGAAGTATAGACTTTCTTGCCCCATCTATCCAAGGCCCTAGCCTCCTTGTCTGCAGGAACCGGATTCTTAACAACAGAAGCCTTAACCCCTTTAGGCCCATGGCTAACAGTTTCTGGGTCTGCCCTAGGACTCTTAAAAAGATACTTATGAGCTTCAGACACCCTGTAATACCTATCCGGCTTAACAGGAGCAGGAGGCAAAGAATCAGGATTAAGAGAAGCTTCCATAAAAACATCTTCCACCACAGCCAAAACAGGAGGTATAGCCAAAGGCCTATGCTGGGGTAACAATAAAAATTCCCTAAGCCTTTTTCTGGAATCAGAGAAGTCCTGACCTTCCCACTTAAAATGCTCCCTCATGGAATGAAGAGTTTCTGAAAAAGAAAAATCCTCAGGAGGAGTAGCAGAAGGAGTAGAATCATCCACATCAGAATCAGAATAAGGAGAGTACTCCTGCAAGTCTTCAGCCGAAGACTCTGAAACATCTGAAGCCTGCTCAAAACCCCCTAGCTCAGGCTCCACTCTAGGCCTCTTATCAGGAGGGGGCATGGAACCCCTAATCAAAGTAATCAAATCTTCTGCCATGTTAAGCATATGCTTCTTGGGCACAGTACCTGAAGAGCTAGGGGTAACACTAACTGAAGCTAAACCTGGCCTGCCCCTGGGGGAAGCCTTTGAAACAGAAGGAGAGGGCCTAGCCACCTTAGGAAGGGAGGGGAGTATAGTAACATGAGAAGCCCGCTCAGCCTGACTATTCTCCTGAGAGGCCACATCTTGTAATAACAAGGTCTCCCCCTGGGAACACAAAGAAACCTCCGGTGGAGCCACCGGCTCCACTGACACCTCCAAAGAACCGGCGTCTGGTACAGACGGTTCTCCCAGCCTAGGCTTAACTGCCTTGTCCTTGCGCTTCTTTGAAGAAGCGGGCGTCGGAGCATCCGACGGCATTTTATAGTTACACCGCTTCCCAAAGACTAACCTCGCACAATCCAACCTTCTCTTAATAGTGCGTTTATTAAATCTAGCACAAGAGCAATAGCCAACAACGTCATGCTCAGGCCCTAAGCAAGGAATACACAAAGTATGATAATCTTTATGCGGTATCTGTTTCCCACAAGAAATGCAATTATTAACTTTTTCTGACATCCGGTAAATGACTGAGGCAAGAAAAAACAAAAATATTCCCCAACGGGGTACTTAGCCAACTTTGAACTCGGTCTGAAACTTCTAAATTGAAAAATCTCAGAACGCCAACCGGCACTTGCAACACTGCTTCTGCATCGGACCATGCGGCAAAAAAGACTGAGGATATGACGTCGGTCATGCGCATTTGTACCCTGACGTACTGACGTCAGTCAAATGCGCCCTGACCGACGTCAGCCTTATACTTTGATATTCGGGCCGACCGAGGACAGCGGACTACCCAATTGTAAGGACTGCAGCAATGTGAGATGAAGAACATCTACACATTTTAAATGAAAATAGTAGGGGGGCTTCACCCCCCCACCCCCCTAACTATATATAACAACTCCAGGGTCACACAACATTGGGGAGGGGGGCAAATCCCTGTTAAGTGCCTTGAATACTAGTTGTCGACCAAATGAGCTGTCAAGCAAATGAGTTTCAATCAAATGGTCTGTCAATCTTCTGAAGTAGACCCATATAGATTTTATATATATATATATATATGGGTCTCCTTCTAATGCCCGAAACGCCGTTTCGCCGACAGGGAAATAACCGACGCCAGAAACCCGACAACGCAGTTGACCGACACGCTCGAATCCCGACAGACGGAAGACCGACAAGGGGAATGTGTAAGCGCGACCTGGTAAGTATGCGATAGTGAGGGATTTAGGAGTAGGGAGCGGACAGGTAAGTGTGCAATACTCAGGGATGTAGGGTTAGGGTGTGTGATAGGTGAGTGTGCGGTAGTGTCGGAGCTTGGGGTTTGGGGTGTGTAAGTGAGTTAGGGTTAGGGTGCAGGTAGGGAGTGTGTGCGGTAGTGTCGGAGCTTGGGGTTTGGGGTGTGTAAGTGAGTTAGGGTTAGGGTGCAGGTAGGGAGTGTGTGCGGTAGTGTCGGAGCTTGGGGTTTGGGGTGTGTAAGTGAGTTAGGGTTAGGGTGCAGGTAGGGAGTGTGTCCGGTAGTGTCGGACCTTAGGGTTAGGGTTTGGGTTAGGGCTAGTGGATATGTGTTGTAGTGTACTGTGGTGTTGGCGTGTAGTGTGTCGGTGTTATGGTGTTCGGTGTTTCGCGTTGTCGGGTTTGTGTGTTGTCGGGTTTCTGGCGTCGGTTATTTCCCTGTCGGCGAATCGGCGTTTCGGGCATTAGAAGTAGACCCATATATATATATATATATATATATATATATATATATATATATAGATATATATATATATATATATATATATATATATATATATATATATATATATATATATATATATAAGCTCACCATTATACCATTATTAGTCTAGCAAATAGGATTAAACCGGTTACAAGTTTCGTTCCCCAGGGCTCAGTCCTAGGATCCCTCCTGTTCAGCATATAAGGTACAGACAAGCACAGGAGGACTATGACTGACCAGGTTCGCAGACGACTGCAAACTAGGGGCTATAATTGACTCTCTGGCTGATACAGACATCTTCCAAAAGGGTCTCACTGAGATGGATACCTGGTGTCAAAATCATGGCCACAAACTAAATGCCAAAAAGTGCATAGTCATCCCCTTTGGAAAAAACAAAGTACCCACAAACTACCACATAGGTGGTAGTCCCCTAAATACGGAAAAAGTAATAAGGGATCTGGGGACCCAAGTAGACAGTAATCTCTCCTTTGATAATCACATTACCAAAGTGGTTAGAAAATCCTTCTATGTGGCCCACCTAATCACAAAAGGGTTTGCATCCAGATCAAAAGAGGCCATTGTGTCCCTCTACTCATCACTCATCAGACCCATCATAGAGTACAACGCCCCATTTGGGATGTACCTTACAAGACACCTGCAACAGCTGGAAAGACCACAGAAGTACCTCACCAAGAGGATCACTGGCCTCAAACAGATGCCCTATGCAGCTCGACTGAAGAAACTCCAGCTGTAGTTGGTTGCATACTGCCTACTCAAAGGTGATCTCTGCATGACATACAAGGCCATGTCCAACCCAGAATTGATAGACATGCTCCACCTAAAGAAAACCTTATCCCCTCGAGCCAGACGCTCTAGGGATCTAAACCTCACCACAACAATAAATGTGCTGGAGGGATAGCTTCCTGTCCCAAAGACTTCCCATGCTTTAGAACAAGATTCCAATCTACATTAGGCAAAGCTCCTCGCTAACACTCTTCAAGAGAAACCTTGACGAGTGGATGGGAAACAGAAAGTTTACCCCAGGGATCACTTCAGTGGCTCTGCTGGACAGAGGTACAGGGGACTAATCTAAGGGGGTGGCGAAAGCCAACACATTCTGGCTAGATTTATAAATGCCTTTGGACAGATAGCCTAGTACCTACCTATGAACTGCACTTTGTTGATAATCTGTGACTCAAATAAATTTGTCTAAACAGCAAGTTTCCTTTGTATATGTACTATATTCTCACAAATTAAAATGCATCTCTGACCAGAGGCACACATTGGTTGGGCTAAATAGCTGCAACTGTTAATTTTCTATCTGTAATACTGCATTTCAGGCTGTATGGTAGTTTAGGCAAAACAGTATATATATATATATATAAAATACCTTTGCATAAGATTTTTGACATTGATAATTATTTACTGCTTTTCAAAGTGTATTTTGTTTAACTGTATCATTAGCAACAACAATTAGAATCCATTTTTCACTGTATTTGTATTTCTGTTCCCCCACCCACTTTGTCACTATCCTTTCACTCTCATACATTTTTTCTCTCCATTTGTTTTACCATTATATGCAGGAACAAAGCAACCTGCAACTGGGTCATGGGTAAGGCCTGCTGTAACTCCACAGATGGCAACAGCAGAACCACTGTTACCGGCAGCTGAAACACCCTAGACAACTGGGTCCCATACTACCAAAGGTGCTTCCACTCCTCCTTCCCTACCTGCACCACCTGCATCATTCAAGCCTTGCACTGGAGGCTGCTACCTGCCAGTAGTAGTGCAAGTAAAGGTGACACTTTGTCACTCGTCCGTTGGCAGACATTGTTGGGGGTATCACAGACAGACTGTATGCCCACATTAGACACACGGAGACCATGCTCCAACAAGTATTGAGTCATGTCCCTGTCCAACACTGGTGCTACCTTCTGAGCCAGGACCCAGTGGTGATGAGTAATCTGCAACTGTGCCTCAGCTAGCATATACTGCATATGTGAATACCCAATCCTATCACTCAGCCTGATGTTCCCCTTCATTCTGGGTCCATGCCCACATCCATTGGTTTTACAATCCACTCCTCACTATTGTCTTCCCTCTCTTTGTCTGAGGTCTCTTTCAACATTTGTATCCCCTTCTGTCGTTGCTTTACCCTGCATGGTATTAGTCTGGTCTGTCCTTCCCTGCTACCTGACCCGCCCCTCTTATCTTACTCTTACTTGCATTACTTCTTTCCATCTCCAACGTTCCCTTCTCTTAAAAAAATGTTCAATGTCCCACATACAAAAAGTTTATTTCTCCTATTCCACTCCCATCCTGCTCATTCCTTATTTGCTCACCTTCTGTTCTTTTCTTCTCTGTCCTATACTTCCATTTGCAACATTTAATCTGGTCAAAAAATAAACGCAACACAGAAGTGTCCCAAAAGAGCTTATAAAACCATTTTAATTTTGTGGTCATAGGGTATGCAATGGGTCATGGAAAGCACCCTTGATGTCCATGTATAATCAATGAGAAATGGCACTTCTCATTGTATAGTAACATCAATATTATGCACTACAGACATTGCCATCAGGCACTCATGCATGGTCATTGTTCACAGCAGCTGCTCATAACTTTATTCCAGCTCTGGGATGGTCCAACATGATTGTCCAGCATGTCCAACTGCTCATTATGCATAACGTCCTGGACAAATGCATTTGTAAAGATGGTTTAAAACATATTCAAAAGTAGTTCATGTAAATTCTGGTGAACTAATCAACTTTTAATTTTTTTCTTCTTTTAGGAAATGCTAATAAACTATACTAAAAATATTTACTTATTTATTTATTTTATTTTACATTTGTTGACCAGGATAGTCCGACTGGATACTTGTCTATTTTCAGCTGAGCCCCGGGGAGAAAAGCTGCATACATACATACAGATAAACTGTTACATTAAACAAGTTAAAGCACTGTTACAGATACAATACATAGGATAAAAGTCATTCATTCTGTCATATATAAATCTGATTTGTTATACAGTAACAATTAAGAAGCAATGTAGGGGTGGCCAAAAGACCTCTTTACCACATGTTTATATTGCCAGAGTTAGTCAGGACTGGAGCAAGGACATAGCCATTGCCTTTTAAAGTACTGTTTTAGATTTTTTTTTAATTGGGTTAGAACGGGTTCTGAAGTAAGCTCAGCAGGAAGTGAGTTCCATATTTTACCAACAGACTTGGCATATGGAGAGTTTCCAGACGAGCTGTTGCTTTTGAGGATTTGGACTAGTAACTTGTTGGATGAGCGAAGTGCCTTGAGGTTGCTGTAAGGGATGATCATTTTTGTAAGTATGGGAGTGTTTTCAGGTTGGTAGAGAATTTTATGTGCTACTATTAGCTGATTGTACTGAAGTTGGATAGGCAATTCTAGCCACCCTAGATTCTTTAGGTTCAGACAGTGGTATGTTCTGTATGCTGCTCCAGTGGCAAATCTAGCAATATGATTAAAGCAGCTAGAGAGTTTATTAAGGTCAGACTTACTCAAGTTTGTGAAGAGCGGGGATGCACAAAGGAGGGTGGAAAATAGATGTGTACAGGTATAAGGTGAGGAATATGTTAAACTTGTTAACTTTATTGTGAGAAATTTTTATAGCCAACATATTTCAGTCTTGAGGAAAAGGTAGGGATTATGTGATGTCCTGTAAAACATTTGGTCAAATAAACAATTAATTTTATAACCACAGAAAGAGTTAATCATCTGGAAGCATCAGCATGTGAGTAGGACTAAATGAGACTCAAGTTAAATCAATCTAGGCTTAAATGTAACCAAGATTTAATTAAACTAAAGTTAATGTGACCAGGATTAAATTAAACTAGGCTTAAAAGAAACCAAGGTTTAATTAAACTAGGGTTAAATGTGACCAGAGTTTAAACTACAGTTAATTGTGACCAGGGTTGAACTCCCCTAGTGTTAAACATGAGCAGTGCTAAATAAAACTAGGGTTAAATGTGATCAATGTTTAATTATACTAATGTTATGTAGGCCAGAGTTAAATTAAACTATGATTAAATGTGACCAAGGTTTAATTATATTAGGGTTAAACCTGAAAAGTGTTAAATAAAACTGGGATAAATGTGACCAGTGTTAAATAAAACTAGGGGTAAATGTGACCGAGCTTTAATTGAACTAGGGTTATAATAAACTAGGTTTAAATATGACCAGTGTTTAAACCTGTCCCAGATCTGACTGTCAGGTACCCTTAGCAGATGTTTTGTATAAGGACACTGACTGCTGCTCTCTGAATAATCTTTATTCCAGTGGGTTGCACTACAGTCCTATAATCAGTCAAAACAGAGAGGCAGACAGATATTTACTGTTTGTGTTGAAGTACCTCTCCCAAAACTGGAAATGCAATTGTATACTTCCTACCTAGATCGTATTAGATCTCTGCTTCATTTTCCCCCCTCTGACCCTTCTTCAAACTCTCCCCTCAGCTCCCCTCACTCTACTTCATTATCTCCTCCTGCTTAATCTCTTATTTCTTCCTTTTATATCTTCTCCTCCCCCTGCCTACATACATGTCTAGACCTACCATTGTATCTTTTGCCTCTTTCATAAGATGTGCTTCTTCTACTCAATTTCCTTGCTTCTCCTTCACTTCCCCCCTGATTTATTTCTCTTGCACTCAAGATCTATGTAAAATCTATTCTTATGTCTCTCTTCTATGCTAACAATACAGTATACTGCCAGAAGTACTATGTTTTTAGAAATTGTTAAAGGTGTTATCCTGCTATAACACTGTGTGTTATGTGTGCAATGTATTTCTTACGTATACTGCCATAAGTACTATGTTCTTAGAAATTGTTAAAGGTGTTATCCTGCTATAACACAGTGTGTTAAGTGTGCAATGTATTATTAATATGGAGCTTTTCTCCCCGGGCCTCCACTGAAAACGGGCTTTCGAGCCCAGTGGACTTCCCCGGTTATCAAACTGGAAATAAATAAATAAATAAATAAATAAATAAAGTACCAATTACAAGTAGCATTAATAATTCACTTACCTTATAATGTGGCTGGTGTCAATACAGTTTCATTCTTTTTTGTAGTAAAATCCTACACCAGTTTTAAAGAATAAGTTTCTGTAAAATCAAATTGGGATTTTGCACCAATGTTATGGAAGCGAGACTGTTTATCTCCTTAAAGAAACGTCTTTTATGTCATTTTTGAGGTAATAAAAAGTGCCTTCTGTTTGTATGCTACTACACTGTATGTACGTACACTGCAGTATTGTAAATGGGGATTTTATCAAGTCAGCTTTTCATAGTGAAATGAAGTGAAATCTTTCTTCTGTATCCCCTACATGACAAAACAAGCTCACAATGCACTCAGGTATGCCAGTCACGTTTGAATCACCTCAAGAGATGCATCACACAATCCTAAACACATCAGCGAACATTAATGCTTAATAGTGTCTTAATTTTGATATTGGGAAAGAAAACTGCTATATTAGGATATATGGATTCATGCTGAAGTCAATCAGGGTGTACCTTGCAAAACTGTAGTTAAAGGTCTGTAACCAGTGAAAAAGCAGTATTCCATACAATAAAGTATTAAAAAGTACAGTTGAACAACACATTCCCTGGACAATACATTTCAGTTAGTAAAAATATGTTAAATCGGACAATTTCAAGACAGAGCATTGTTGGCTTAGAAAAACAACTTACTTTTGTAATTCTTTTAAAGAAACTGAAATCTTCAGTGTATGACCCAGAAGAAATAAAGCTGCCAAGATATCTGCCCACTGCACCATTTCTCCAAGGGGACCTCCTTTCAACACTTTTGGACTAAAGACATCTCCTGATTCTTCAGTCAGAAAGCCAACGTAAACTAAAATCTAGGAAAAGATAAAAAATCAAGGAAGAGGTCATTAAGAGGTTATTGTAATTTTTGTTAAGACTGTTTACTTGATAATTCTCCTAAAATCACATTTGCATTGCAGTCAGAATTTTCTAATGAGGAAAGTTAGAATTTATGAATGTATTATGGTGGAAATTCAGAACAAAAAGAAAAGTGCTGGAAGTGAATGTCAGTTAAGAAATAGCAGCGAAAATGTATCATGTTCTATGACTGGTGAAGGACATAAGAATACCAGGTGTGTGTGTGTGTGTGTGTGTGTGTGTGTGTGTGTGTGTGTGTCAGACAGCTATCAATATTATGCACTGCAGAGTGCATGGCATGACTTGCAAATGACCAACGAATCAACTTGACTTGGTAACAAATGACTTGTCCATCATAATTAAGCAATGGTCATCTAATACCCAAATGAAGAGAACTGCAAAAACCCTTCACAATGAAAATTTTTCTCCAAAATACTTTTGTGAACCTTTGTTTAATTCTGCCACATTCCAATGCACAATATCACTTAATTAACAGAATGTATCTCCATGTACTACCCTAGTGTGCTGCATAGGTGGCATCGTCTGTACATAAAATCACACCATCATATTTAATAACACATCATATTTCCTGAAAATAGACACTTTTTTATTCTCATCACCTTACAGTATTTTATGAAATTAAGTGAATTAGTGCAGAAACATTTTAAAGATTAGAATATTTCAAACACTATTAACATCAATATAATTTTAGCAGTCTTCCATGCATAACTTAGAGAAATATAAGCCACATAAATCCATTACTTCATACAATTTAAAGACTATGGATGAATTCTTTAATGCACTGAAATTAAAATTTAAAAAGGTGAAATAAAAATCGATTGAATTATCATCATCATCATTATGTGCAGTCAACACAAGAAATGATAAATACAAATGAAACTATTTAACTGATAACTAAATTCAAACAGAGTACCAGCCTTTCCTGGTTCCCCTTCACAAGATCGAATTCCTATAAACTCAAAATTCATAATCCCGAAGCCAGAATCCCAAAAATGTGAAGGGGAAATGAAAAAAAAAAAAAAAAAACTTTAATATTCCTACTCCGAGATCGCACTAGAGCGAAGGAAAGGGTAATCTCCCATTTTGTGCTATATGCATAAGCGCAAAACGGAAGATTTCCCAGTCCTTCACTATAGTGCGGTCACGCAGCTCTTAGATGACAGCTGCAAGGGTGCAGGGGGACCTAGCTCCCTACAAAAAGGTAACTGAACTCTTTTTTTCAAACCCTAAACTTCCCATTCACAATTTTGAGTGAATGGAAGTTCGAGATTCTGGTCTCGAGCTTATGCATTTCGAGCTTCCGTTCATTCGATCTTGTGAAGGGGAACCCCTTTCCTATACATGACTGGAGCCACTTTTAAACCTAATGTAATGAGTATGTTATTGCTCAGTCAAAAAATAAATAAATGAGAGAGAGAGAGAGAAGACTGTTAATCAGAACTTACTGATAGAATACAACTCTGAGAAATTACATTTTATGTGGGTGCCTTTGCTTCTCACAGGCCCTAAAAGGGATAGATACTTCCATTCTTGTCTGTGTTATAATCAATTCTGGCATCATCATCTCAGAGAAAGATATAATCTTTCAAGGCTGTATTTCATAAGACACTCGCAAGGAGGGTTGGGATGCTAGTTACTGTTGAGTCAGCAAGATACCATGTACTCCACTCCTTAATATTCTTAAAACAAATGCCATACACTCCACTCCTTAATATTGCTAAAACAAATTCCATACACTCCATTCAATATTCCTAAAACAAATTCCATACTCTCCACTCCTTAATATTCCTAAAACAAATACCATCCACTCCTTAATATTCCTAAAACAAATATCATACACTCCACTCCTTAATATTCCTAAAACTAATACCATACACTCCACTCTTTAATATTCCTAAAACAAATTCCATACACTCCACTCCTTGATATTCCTAAAACAAATTCCATATACTACACTGCTTAATATTCCTAAAACAAATACCATACACTCCACTCCTTAATATTCCTAAAACAAATTCCATACACTCCACTCCTTAATATTCCTAAAACAAATTCCATATACTACACTGCTTAATATTACTAAAACAAATACCATCCACTCCTTAATATTCCTAAAACAAATACCATACACTCCACTCTTTAATATTCCTAAAACAAATTCCATACACTCTACTCCTTAATATTCCTAAAACAAATTCCATATACTACACTGCTTAATATTCCTAAAACAAATATCATACACTCAACTCCTTAATATTCCTAAAACAAATCAGAGCTCTAATGCAAATGAGCTGCGGACCATAAAATTAAAAACACCTTTACTTAGTAATCCCTCTCCATATACAAATAACGTAAAAGTCACAGGGTATCAGTTCTAACACTACCACAGAATGAAAATGCATTTCCTGTCAACTTTGTCACTCACACCACCATTCAACTACACAATGGGCACCATTTACCATGCAAAATAAGGAAAGTGTCATTTAAAAAAGGAAGGAAAAGTCTTTTTTCCACAAAAAAAAAAAAACGACTGATGAAACAAACAAATCAGTATACTGCATCATATTTATATATGAATATCAAAGCTTTAGATAAATAAATTTAAGCAACGGAAACTAAAACAGAAGAGTGTACAACAGTTAGTATGCAGAATGTATCCTACATCAAGTATGTGTTACATTTGAAGGAGAAAGTCTGACTATGAGTGAAAAGTTAGTGGTTTGGGTTGGAAATGGTTGCGAGTATTTATGTTTGGGTTACAGCTAATGATGTGGTGCATGACTGGAATTTAGGTTTAGAGTTAGGGTTAAGTTAGAGGATATGTTTAGTGTTGTGCATGTTTGGTGGTGGTTGTGTTTGTCTGAGACCATCTTCTCTAGTGGTACTGTTAGGGGAAAGGGATTTTGGTACTGTATAAAGATAAGTCTAGGGTCACGATTAGCACGTATGAGTAAAGTTAGGTGAGAGGAAGGGCAAAGGACCATCAAAAACTGAAGTCAGTGTATATAACAACTCTAAAGGTAACCATAAGGTCTTCTTCAGTTACATTAAGAAACTTGGAAATGCCTATTACTGTACCAAGCTTATTTCCAATGCAGTCTCCAAAAGCTAAGCTATTTTAATATGATATCTGAAACATTTAGTGGTAATTTTAAATCCCCTGCCCCACTTAATATTTCCCCCACTACTGACCATTTCATCTGTCCAATATTGCCTTGGAATAAGTTACATCAACACAATCCAAACCCAAAACTACTACTTATATGCCCTGTAATAAATATCCATTGCTATCTACTTGTGAGAGTCAAGCACCACTTAGGCAAACCCCTCTTAAAACATTTCAATTAAAGTGTCTCCCTGAATTATGTCCCTGATACAAGGAGAAAAGCTATAGTGGTACCACTGCACAAAGGAACCCTAACTACAGATTATGTGAACCATAGCCCTATTACCTTCACAATATCTTCTGAAAAGTTGTGAAGCATTATTTAGTCATAAATAATAAGAAAGATGATATATAAAAAAACAGAACTCAAGCAAACATGGACTTGTAAAAGATAGGTTGTGCCTACCAAAGCTAGCTGATGTCTCTGAGAGGATAGTGACATTCTGAATGAAGCATAACAGTCAATACAACTTACCTTTACCTCAGCAGGCCTTGGACACCATCCTACATGTTGATTTCATAGGCACACACTCCTAGTTTAACACACATTCTGTAAATCATCGACTGGATTACGAATTAGTTCTCTAGCACAGCCAACACTGTTAAGTTAGTGGTAATTTTGCTTGCTAAATAAGCGTCACAAGTTTCCTAGGACCCTTCCTGTTCAGCATCTACTACTCATAATTGAAAGTTGGTGTCAAAGGAATTTAGTTACCTAAGTTTGATGATGACAGCAAACTAACTGCAATAGTCAAATTTCTCTTGGGTACTCATATTCCAGCAAGACCTGGACCAGACCAAAATCTAGAGTGTAAGTCATGGGCTCCTTCTGCATTCTGCATTCCAAAAATACAGTATAGTTGCCTTTTGGAAGACATCACCTTTCCCCCATCTTACCGCATTGCCGGTGTCACTCAAAAATAGATATAATTATCCTGGACTAAGGAACTTATGGTGACAGCAATGATGTCTTGCTCTGACCTTGATCTTCTGATCCGTAGGGATCATTTACTCTTAAGTCCCATGCAGCATTGGTCCTTCTCTAATTTTACCTTATCAGACATATTCTTGAAAGCATTGCCCCTTTTGGAATCTGCCTCACAAAGCACCTATATCAACTTCAAATAGCCCAAAGGTTTTTGAATGAGATGAATCCTGGTCTACACAATCAAAGTTATCCTAACATACTAAACAGTCCTGTCACTTTACTCTGTCTCATCTAAATTCCTGAGAAATCATCTCTGTTTAACCTTTTGAACATTGAAAGCCCTGACCCTGTTTAACCTCCTCCACCTTTCACAGAACCAGTGGTCTGTCTAACACATGCCAAAGGCCTAACCTGCTGTAATGGCAGATTCATAACATAGCACTTTCCCTGCCTTTTGATGTAAAGTCCCTCTTCATGAGACAGACAAACAAACAGCACCACATAAACTTAAAGAATTGGATTTCATGAATGGATACGTGTCCATAAATTTCTTTTTTGATATGTGGAGGTAACCGTCTTACTAGGAGAAATTATTATTTCAATTGCAAGGAGTGTCACTAAGTGTTTTAATGGTTATTTGTCCATGAACCTAGTAAATACCTACACAGTCCCTACCTTTCCATACAAAGCTTGTAAGTCTTGTGGATCCGATCTATAGTTTTCAGTGACAGTGGCTGGGCCACCTTTTTGTATAGGCATTACATAATTGCTGTTTTCAAACCCACGTAGAGGCTTCAGTAATGAGATTCAGTAAAGGTTGAAATAAGCCATACTTGTATTAATAATTAAATAACCTGGAATATTAACAAGCCCATAGATGATGTGTTCTCTGATAGGAAGTGCTTCACAGTAATTACAGAATGACTAGGACTATAGGCTCATTAAGGGGTACTTATGACAGTGAGTGGGGTAATTTCCTTTAGGTTTGAGTATGGAGTATGCTTTTGTATCAGCTCAGAACATTGTTGGTTGTTCGTAATAAGCTTACGTTGTCTAATGGTACTTTAAACTCTTTTCTAGCATACCTAAGTGATCTCTTAAGGTGGTACAATGTGATCTATTACAAGAGCAAAGTAATGTCTTCCTCTTGTTTAATAGCTTATTAATACAGGTATTGTACCCCTGGGATTTATGTTTCATTTTCTCAGAACTTTGGTGAAGACAGGGACTACCTTATTAACAAAACTATCTGGGTGGGTATTGAAATTGGGATTGATATAATGGTTAAGGTGGTTGTCTCACCAACACAAGGTAAAGGTTTGATTCTCACCTTTCACGGAAAATGGCTGGGCTTCAAATGGCTCCCAAGGGCAGCTGGTGCAGCACTTACTATGAACCTATGTACATAAGTGCAGCATTAGCTACATGGTCTGCTAGAAGGGGATTACACAGGAATTTCTTTAGGTCACTGAGTAGTTGTACGATGTTTTCTTTTCAGAAGTCAATGAACTTGTGATATTTGCTTGGAAAATAATAACATCTTTAAAGAAAGATTACTGATTTATGGTCAGATTTAATGAGGGTGGATGATATACAAGAATGTGTACAAAAAGGGGTCATATTGATAAGGATGAGGTTGAGGATATGAAGGCACCTAAGTGACATGCTAACTATCAGTTTGAGATGGCTACATATTGAAATGAAAGATGAAAAAAAGATCAAAACCCCTGAGAAGAGTGAATCTCAAAAATCACTCTTCTTAAAATTTCTTTGGGGCGCATACCTCCAAAACTTATGTATACCAACTCTGAGAAGCCATACCTTGGAAGAAAGGGAATATACAGAGAAATGGCATCTTGGACATAGCATATGTCAATCTGCAATTTCAGCCACTCAGTCTACATATTATGAGACTCACTCTAGCGGGTCCCTACACTTCAAATGGTTATGGCTGCACATTGCTTATTGTTTGTGGTGTAGCTTAGCCATCCTTTTGATGGATAACTGAACTCACCCAGTACAAAGATTATTTAACTTACAAGGATATCAGCTGAGGAATTTAAGACAGCTGATATGGTCGGCAGAACAGCAGAGGGAGATTTTAAAGCTGCAGTTGGCCTTGTTTATGGCAACCTGAAGTTCAAATTTGGGATGATGAGGAATCTGTGGAGAGATGATGGGATGGGTTCATAGGTAGGTACTAGGCTATCAGCCCTAGGGCCTCTACAAGCCTAGTCAAAAAGGTACCCTGGCTTTTGCCACCCAAGAAAATTAAAATTATTTTCCTGTGCCCCTGTCGAGCAGAGCCACAGACGTGATCCCCGGGGTGAATTTCCTATTTCCCATCCAATCATCAAGATTTTTCTTGAAGAGTGCTAATGAGGAGCTTTGTTTGATATAGATAGGTAGTTTGTTCCAGAGTATGGGAAGTCTCTGGGACAGGAATCTATCCCTCCAGCATGTTCTGTTTATTGTGGTGACAAGGTTTAGGTCTCTAGAGCATGTAGCTCAGATGGACTGGGATTTTTTAAGTGGAGCATGTCCAACAGCTCTGGGTTTGACATAGCTTTGTATGTTAGGCAGAGATCGCCTCTGAGTAGGCGATATGCGACAGAGTAAAGCTGGAGTTTTTTGAGACGGTCTATGTAGGGAATCTGTTTGAGGCCAGTAATCCTCTTTGTGAGGTATTTCTGCGGCCTTTCCAGTTGTTGTAGATGTCTTGTGAGGTACACACCAAAAGGGCCATTGTACTCTACAATGGGTCTAATGAGTGATGAGTAGAGGGGGAACAATTACCTCTTTTTTCCTGGATGAGAAACGTTTTGTGATGAGGTGTGCCACATAGAAGGATTTCTTGACTACTGTGGCGATGTGATTTTCAAAGGAGAGACTACTGTCCACCTGTGTCCCAAGGTCTCTTATCACACTTTTGGTGTTAAGTAGACTACCACCTATGTGATAAGCTCATGGGTACAGAGTTTTTACCAAAGGGGATGACAATGCACTTTTTGGCATTGAGCTTAGGGCTATGGCTTTGACACCAGGCATCTGTCTCACTGAGACCCTTTTGTAGGATATCCACATCGTTAGGAGCTTCAATTATGGCTCATAGTTTGCAGTCATCTTTGAACTTCATTAGCTAAAGACCTTCTGCGTTAGCCTGTACTTCAGAAAAGTAGATACTAAACAGGAGAGGACCCAGGACTGAACCCTTTGGTACATCACTTGTCACTGGTCCGAAGTTAGATTTGGAGTCTGCTACCTTCACAGTGTGGGTTTTGTCAGTGAGTCAGTTGGCAACCCATCTTGTGACATAGGGATATATACCTAGTTTAGTGAGTTTATCTATAATTCCAGAGTGGGGGATGGTGTCAAAAGCCTTGGTGAGATCCAGATAGGCTGTGTGAACCACTGTACCCTTGTCTGCGGCTTTGGTGACTGCTTCAAAGAAGTCAATCAGGATTAGGAGACATGATGAGCCTTTTACAAACCCAAACTGGGTGGGGTCCAGAGTTTGGAGATTGCCAATGTCTTTGTTTATAGCATCCCAAACTTATGTATACCAACTCTGAGATTGCCATTCCTTGGAAGAAAGGGACTATACAGAGAAACTGCTTCAAAGAAGTCAATCAGGTTTAGGAGACATGATCTGCCTTTTACAAACCTGAACTAAGTGGGTTGATATGCAAGTCCAGCAGTCCACTAAGGAGTCCTTACTCCAATCTAATGCTTAACATAAACTGACACACACAATACAATCAACTCTACTTCTCTTACTGGCAACAAAAGCCTTCAAACAAAAAAAAAAAATGCAGAAGCTTTTGACAAAAATAATTTTCAATGTACCAGTCATGCCAAACATGTTGTTGAACAAAATGCAGTTCAACAATATCGTATATATGTATGTGGTTTTCTGTGTGTGTGTGTGTGTGTGTGTGTGTGTGTGTGTGTGTGTGTGTGTGTGTATATATATATATATATATATATATATATATGAAATTATATCATGAAATATAAAAAACACAAAACACTGATTACTAAATGCATAAAACTACTACAAATACTGAATCACAAAACACTGAATACTTTTCTACCACTGAAGAACATTTTACCACTAAACCCCAGCTGCAAAACTGAGCTTGTGCCATCTTGGCAGTGGTATTGTTAGGGGAAGGGTTTTTATTAAGGCGATGTTTATGGACTTAGGCTAACCCTAGCCCATCCTCTGCCCCTAAACCCAAACCTACACATCGCATTAGTAAAAACCTTTCCCTAACAGTGAGACAAAAAGACACTAAAAGCTGGAGAAAACACACAACTTTAATGTAAAATACCTCTCAGTAAGTGCTTTCATCTCTTTCACCTGTTAGAGGCTTCTTCAGACTAACGTTGTAATACCACACACTTCTTTATATACACATACTTAAAACACATGATACATGATGTAATCGCATGATACAAAAAAATAACAAATATAAACTTATACTTTTTAAAAAATCAATGTTTTAACCCTTTCCTTTTTAAAAACATTACAAAATTTTCCCTGTTATTTAATCCTGGTGGAAAACGGGCATTTAACTTTGTTTGCCAACAGTATTTCCCTAACACTACCACTACACAAGAGAAAAAGACCCTAAACACACACACAACACTCACTTCATTTATCCACTTGCCTAAACTTAATCTGGGAAGACGTTTTCTCTTAATTTTCTTGCACACTCCTACACTACATAAATCTTTAATTCAACATTATGAGACTCTCACAAGTGTGCATTTGGTTATTTGTACAGTCTATAATTTAAGAGCACACAAAAACCTTTTTAGAATTTGAGCATTCTCAATCATGAATTTTAACCATACTTACATATCAATAAACTTCAAAGGCTCACCTTCGGTGATAACACCATTTACTGTTCTAATAGTTATTTAAAGAACAGAAGCTTCCAAGTATGTAGCAATACCACTTGTTCCAGCATTGGCACACGTAACATAGGAGTATCCAGGGGATGTGTACTAGGCCCTTTTCTTCCAGTTTGGCAACGATCTCCCTGTAGATTTGGCAGATGTTATCATGTACAACAATGATATTCTTCTACTATAGTCCAAGACAAACCACATCAACCTACCTTGTGCAGGCAAAATCTACAGGTAACTGCTGCTGAGATCATGGTTAATGCTCCCATACTGATGATGCTACACAGAAGAAGTCAATACTCTGATATTCTTTTTAAAATAATGTCACTGTATAACAGCAATGAAGCACTCCTGTGTGTGGGTATCAGAATTTACCCATTGTTTGCTTTGTTTGAACACTTGGGCTTCAAGCACATTATCAAACCACATCAACCATGGGTAAATCTTGACATACCCTTACACAGGAGTGGATTATTGCTTAAGTAATATCAAAGTTGATTATATTTGGTGAATAAAAGGGGAAGTCATGACTCAGAACTGTACTGCTTTACAATGGGAAATTAAAGGTTTTACAGTTTTTAGTGTTAAGTTGTCAAAGTGTAACAGATCAAGTATGTGAACCTGTGTACATATGGAAGGTTATAGAGTACAGGGTGGAAAGCACAAAACAAGGTGAAGATGTCAGTAATTAACTGTAGATTTTTTTAGTGGGAATTGCATCTTCAATTATGATATGGCGGTGCTTGAATTTGATTGTGTCAGTTATATGATTACATTAAATACAGGTGATTGTACATGTGTGTATCAACTGTATGATTATGATATTTGACAAAGTGGCACCTTAGACGGAATGGGAAGAGGAAGGAGGTGGATCATTTCAGATAACTGGGAGTAACGCACTGGTTAATAAATCATTACTCATGTCTGCTCTATCACCCAAGTATTTCTGTGCAGAGTTTTAATACTGCATCAGGTAAAGGAAGTATAGGTAGATAAAGCTTGTAATACAAAAGTTGGTAAGATAGCTTATATTACCTGATAAATACGATCAAGAATAGTATCACTGCTGCAATGGTACCCACTGTCACAAGTTATAAATGAGGTTTGGTTAATACTCTCAGCTCCTACTGCTGACCACTGCAACTCACAACAATCCAACTGTAAATTTTAAATTCTTTGTGACATTTATAGCTTCAGTGAATGAATGAATGAATGAATTAAGTACATAATAATGACACAGCCATACACTACGCACACACATATGTACACACACATATATACAGGGGAACTGAAAATGGAGAAATCCCCCTTTAGGTGACATTTGCTTAGTTGACAAAATTTGAGTGACTACATAAATGATTGACAGGTGTGCAAAATCACACAATTCTCAGGGTTGGAAATACACCCTTTTCCAAATATTGTGCAATCTTAGAATTACATATATATATATATATATATATATATAAAATGATCAGGGGTGTGTTGGGTGCAGGAGAGTCTTGCCCCATGGCTCCTTTTATAAACTTTATTTTGCATCCGCAAAGAGTTTCACTCAGCACATGTTTAGCAGTGTGTCAACATTTGCAAAGTACACTTTCTGTGATTGACCTTGTGAAGGTCAGTATTTGGGTCATTCATTCTTTTTCAGTAGACTTGTATATCTCGAAAATAATAATTACTCGCATCTAAGCATACAAATGTAAAATACAAGAACAAAAATAAAAATATAAAAATCTCTGCCTTTTAAATATGTTGACTAGAAGCCTCAGATGGTTGTCTGTTATTACCTGTAGGACTACTAAAAATATTCCAATTACACAACAAAACGTTGCTTTGTTAGCTGCATCAGAAAATAAATACATCCCTTTCTACACCCCTCTTTAGCTCTGTAGGAAAAATAAAGTAAATTTTACATTCTTTGCCATACTGATTTTAGCAGCAAGACTGCTTCTTTGCCTTTCTACCACCGCAGAAAGATTGATAGTTAAAGAAGCTATTACTTCTTTATTCGCTAATCTGTGTTATTTGACTACAAGCCTTAGAAAAGCATCCCTGTCTCTGACCCTGGCAAAGTTCACTATAATTGGACAAGGTATACCATTATTCTTGTATTTGTTCATATAAGTCTGGTAGAATCTCTTCATAATTATAAAAGTATCAGTGCTTCCTGCAGAAGACTCTAAGACTTGATTAAAATATAAAGTGTTACCTCTATCCCTGCACCACTCTGCAAGGTCTCCCACAGGCACAACATTTATAATTTTTTCTTTTTTGGTTTGAGTTTCATAGCCCAGCAAGTTTATTTTAAAAAAATAGATTGAACTCTGACCGTTCTGAAATTTTCAACCAGACGATCTCATGTCCATTGTTTGAATGTTTCCTAAACATCTACCCTGTTCTGTTGTGTATCAATGCCTTTTGCCTTTTCAAGTTCTCCATTTTGTCACCAATTGTTCTGAAGATAAACTGTTCCTGAGACAAAATCAGACTTATGAGTAACATTACAGTCAGTATAAAGATTGACAAAAACATATGTGGTTAGCAGTTTGGTATCTTTCCTGGAAGATGACAATTTACCTTTGCTGGGAGAAGAGGTAGTTATAATATACAACATGGTGAGATTAAAACATATTATTGAGGAAATAATGGTGCTTAACTTATTCTCATTAGCTTTCTCAGTGTTTACGTGCATGTTAACCATTCTTTGTTCTTTTATTTTGTAATTCAGAAGTTGGTGACATCTTTGGCATATTAAGTAACAGAATATATCTTAAATATGCTGACGTATGGGGAGACTTATCCTGAACTACTAGCCCAATGGCATCGTATTAACTTGGAGACTGGTCTGGCTTATCTCAAACTTATAATTGATTTCTTTTCTCCCATTGAGAGAGAACTGTGTGAAAAGATAAAATTGCAGCAACATGAATTGTCAGCACTTATGGAAGGTGAAACAGTTGATTTGTTTATTAATGAGTTGGTGGATAAAGTGTTAGTGTATGAGATAAAACTGTTTTTGCAGAAAAAGAAGAAACTTGCCAGAGATGTAAATGATTTTTGCAACAATCGGGTGTTCACTTGGCTGAGAGCGCAAGAACATGCCCCTGAGGCTCAACGACGTCAGGAGGAGATGCCTGTGGTTCATACCACAACTCAGAAACTGAATGGGAATGTCTTCTCAGCAGTGCAAGCCCATTCAGTTTATTCTACACCTCTAGCAGGGTTACCATTATCTATGGAAGCTCCTTGTAGTGTTAATAAGATACTGGAAGTGGAACCGGTAGTAAGGGGGAAGACAGCATCTAACCCTGAACAGGGTTTTCTTGTACTACCCCTGCCATTTTTGGAACAACTGCAGGAAATCTATCGACCAGGTGCCTCATCGGAGTGGACAGAAGAGGAAAGAACCACCTGACATTAAAGAAGATGTGGGCACCTGCAACACTGACTTACTTTGGAACATTTCTAAGCGTTCTTTATCTATGCATGAATGCAATGTCTTGAATAAAGGACTTAGCTTTATTCCCTCAACAGGAAGTGATGTACCTGACACTCTTATTGAACGTAGACTGTTTGTCCGCAATGACTCTCTGAAATGAATGTTAGATAATGATAACATTGGAAATGTGCCCGGCCCTTTTAGGAAATCCACTGGTTTTCACCACAGCTACAACCGAGTCTCAATATATTTTTACCTGTATGTGAGAATGATGTTTGGTGACAAAAGGAAATGTCATAATTTGACTGTAACTGAAAGACAAGAGTTAAGTGATTTACAGGCTGATACAGAAATAATCACATGACCTGCAGACAAGGGAGGCCCAGCTGTAGTGATGGATAGGGAATATTATTTGTTCAACCATGGAAAGGATGTTGAATGACACTAATGTATGTAAGGGTGAGGTCACATGGATGAATGAGTAGGTTGATCAAACTTTGAGTGAATGTGTACTGTAGGGCATTTTAATGAAGGAATTATTTCAATATTTCACGGTTGAGCCTCCTCTGGTATCCATGTTTCATGGGATACTAAAGATGCATAAAAATCCATTTGAACCTGGTTTTAGACCTACTGTGTCTGGAGGTGGTTAGTTCACTGAACAAATCTCCATTTATCTGGACAAACAACTTAGGCCAGTATTGGATACTTGTATAAGTTTTACGAGATAATAAGCACTTTTTGAATGATTTGTATATGGCAGAAACAGAGGCAGATTTTGATACGGTTACGTTGTTAGTTACATTGGATGTTGTGGCCCTGTTTACTTCGATCCCTAATATTGAAGGAATTGCTATGGTCAAATCATATCTTAACAGGAACAGTGATTATAGTTCCACAGCATACTGATTTTGTTTGTCTACTACTTGAAATTGTGCTCGACAACATGTTTGCATTTAATCAGGTTTACTGCTGATAGATTCCAGGGGTGGCAATGGGCACAAGTTGTGCCAATAGTTATGCCAACCTCATGATGGCTGAGTGGGAAGCACAGAATTTATTAAGACCCGGGGTTGAGGGTGTTTATTTTTATCATCGCTTTGTTAACGATTTGTTTCTACTTTGGACAAATGGTGAAGAAAAGCTTGTTCTCTTTGTTGACAGTCTCAGTAACAGTTGCAATTTTCTTAACTTTACCTTGAACTATTCTGTACACAAGAGTGAATTTTTAGATGTAGAAATTTCAAGGGGAAGGGATGGGCGTTTTGTAATGAGGATGTTTCAGAAGGAATGTTTTCATCCATCCTATTTGGGGAGTAGTAGTATGCACCCCCAACACATTTTTCCGAACATTGTGAAGGGACAGGCCATGAGGACCTGCTATTTATCTTTAGAATCTACTGATTATGAACATAGTTTTGAGCAGCTGAAAGTTGAATCATCATCAGTCAGAGATTGATAAGGCCTGTGGATTTGTTAATAATGACAGACGATCTAGGGCTAGGCCATATTTTTCAACTCAACATGTTGAGAAGAAGAACACAAGTAGAAGGTTTGATGGCTTCCCTGTTACTCTTAAGTACACTACAGATGTAGATGGCATTCGAGATATTATGAGCCGGAACTGGCATATTTTACAGACTGAGGAGAGAACAGCGAGGTTATTAGGCTCTAAACCAAAGTATCATTATAAGAATAAGAAATCCCTCAAGCAGAGATTACGTTATCCCACTGTCCATAGTAATGTCAGTAAGAGGCCTTCAGGCACCAAGAACACCAAGAAATGTAATGCATGTGCTTTTTGTGTGTACATAGATGATTCCCTTGTGTTTAGACACCCGGACAGTGGCTTTTGTTGGAAACTGCAGGCAATGGCTGATTGTAACACCATGAATTTGGTGTACCTTGCCCACTGTAAACAGTGTTTTGCTTTTTATGTGGGCAAGACCAATAGGCATCTTGGTGAACGCATTAGGGACCATTATTATTGTACACGCAAAGGTCTTGAATATAGTGGTCTGGCTAAACATATAAAGAAGGAAGGGACACACACAGTATTGTTTTTCAAGTTTTGGATGTCATTCATGAGAATATTAGAATGGGAGACTTGACCAATGAAACTGAAAAGGTTGAGCTTAGCTGCACATTAGGACATGGGCTCAATGATTTTGTTTCATTGAAACCGGTACTGAAATTTAGGAAGCCTAGGAGATAAGGTTGGTTTTATTACTGTTATAAGATCTGATAGTCACAATTTATTTGAATGTATTTATTTGAATGTGTTTATACAAGTGTTTAAGGTATTTGTTTATCTACTGTGCTTTTTAAAACGATGATTAATTAAGTGATTACATCATTTGTGAATTAGTCAAATTGCAACTGTTTTAGTTTGAATACGTCTGTTGAAGCAATGTTACTATTGCAAAATCGCTGACAGTAAAGCTTGTTTTTATCCTTATTGGATAACTATTGTAAAATAGTGGATAACGGCTAAGCGACTTAGGGGGTCTAGTACGAAGACTAGCAGATGTTGTATATGCTGGGAAGGTGCATGGTCTTCGTCTTGGGTTGAATTTTACCAACTCAATTTCATGAATGAGTGGAGGGAACTATATTTAATAAGCTTACAGTGGCGATATAGTTTCTGGTTCACTATTGTAATTCTTCCCTTATTTAGCAACTACTACTACCACCTAGATCAATACTTAGTGACAATTTCTGGGTTAGTATTTAAGATGACCGTTCCTGGCCACTTTACTTTGAGTAAAATAGTCGAGGCAATGGTTGTATTGGTTATAATGATTTGTATTATACTTTTTACATACATTCTACACCAAGTTTTTCACGCACCATCAGTAACACTGTATTGCCAATGGGACTCTTGGATGTACAGTGTTACACTATGATGTAGGCGTGTGATTTAGATTATCGAAATGATTTGAAGAAACATTTTTGAATTCAAGATAGGTACAGCACACCGGTGTTGAGGGGGGATGTATAATACATTCTACTAAGTTGACCCCCTCTAAGTTAAGAGGCAAGCTTGGTAACACTAGTTTTAATGTATTAAACAACTTGCGTGGTGTTTTTAATAACCTAAATTTTATATTTAAGATCTTGCTATATTTTAATTTATTTGCTTGTTGTTAATTGATGGGTTGGATTTCCAGTTGCTATATTAAAGTGCGCTGTATATTACTTGGTGGGTTTATAGTAACCCGCTTCCTAAAGAAAAATAAAATAAAGGGGTGGTAAAACAGCGAAGTAAATTACTTCACTATGGTAACGAACTACCAACAAGGGGAAGAACCAACCCACCAATTAACTTATTCAGTATATGTTACTGTCGAATCCCTGTTGTCTATTGTTTTTAAACTTCTGAAGAAGTTGGGCATATGCACTCGATGAAAAGTGTATTGGAATAAACGCACTTCAAGTGAATAAAATAACGTTTTACTGGTGAAGAAGGCAGCCTGAACCTTTCTGACCAGTTTTCATCTTGTCTTTTCATCAATTTTGGAGAGGCGTCCAGTTCTTTGCAAGGTCACTGTTGTCCCATATTTTCTCCACTTTTTGATGACTGTCTTCAATGTTTTCCATGGTATATCCAATGCTGTGGAAATTTTTTTTGTACCCTTCTCCTGACTAATACCTTTCAGCAATGAGATTCCTTTGATGCTTTGTAAGCTCTCTGTGAACCATGGTTTTTGCTGTAGTAGGCAATGTAAATGTCAGCAAAATCTTACTAGGAAAGCTGAACTTTATTTGGGGTTAATCAGAATCTCTTTAATTGATGGCAGGTGTGTACCCAAGAAGACTGAATGCTGTAATTACTTGTGCAACCAGCTTATTGTACATTTTTTATTTTGTATATTTTTTCCCCAACAGATTTGTTTTTCAATTGAATTGTACAGGTCACATTAAAGGTGGAAAAAGTTTTGAAATGATTTATTGAGGTCTCATTACACTTTGTATATCCAGTGTACACACACACACACACACACACACACACACACACACACACACACACACACACACACACACACACTAGTGCAGCACTAATAAATGGAAGCCGATACGTTAGTAGGGATGCTCTAATAAACAGCCTTGGTGTATGCAATCTTTTGCGTTCTAAAAATAAAATAAAATATTCCTTTTCACAGGTGGCAACCCCCTGCACCCTCCATGTGGGGACCTCTGCCCTCTCACCCCTTGATAATAACATATACTGCCTCTGAGACTGCACATACATGGGGTAAGGCCAAATTTCACAACCCAGGGATTTGTGCAATCTTGCACACCTGTCGATCAGTTAACTGGTCAACCATAAGCACTTCTCTAGGCAGCTATCGACTTGAAACACCTTTGACCAGGTCATTAGCACACATACACACACACACACACACACACACACTTATACCATAATATCTCTTACAAATTGTAGTTAATTTTAGTAAACAAAACATTTCAACATCTTCTCATCTTGATGACATGCCCTTCCAACCATACACTGACATAAGGGACATATACACTCTTCTTAATAATTCTTTATCTTTTCATAGGATCACTGAAACAGAAGGCCATTTACACCTTGCCAATAGCATCCCGCATGCTCTACCCACTTCATAGGGACGACAAATCAGGTCAGTGCCAGAATAAATTTATGACTACATCCAAGCATACAGGTTTAATTTAATGGATTCTAGGATGCCACTTTGCTTAACTTGTAGAAGCTTTTTTTTCCCAGATACGGGGTAGGAAAAGAGTAATAAGTTGTCTCTCAAGCACATTTTATTTATGTGCTGGTGTAGATTTAAGTCCCTAGTTTTGTTATAAGTGGAGCTATTTGACTTGATGAGATATAGAAGATAAAGGAGGATGGCGACTCCAGTAATCACCACAAGAGACCCTTTAAGAAACTAATAAAAAAATAGTACATCAAGCCTTTTTGGTACACAGCAGGGTGTTACGGCCATTGACCTTCAAGTTGCTTAATATGCCTAGAAAGGTGTACTGCAAAGGAGTATTATACTTGATGATTGGTCTACGTAGGGCTGCATAAAGAGAGACAATAACTTATTCTGTCCTGTATGATATGCCTTTAGATATAAACTGTGCTAAATAAAAGGAATTTCTGACTTCTGCTACATGTTAGTTGAAGCAAAGGGAATTGTAAACCTTCTTCTTCTACTTCTTTTGGCTGCTCCCATCAGGGGTTGCCATAGCAGATCAATTGTTTCCATTTCTTCTTGTCCTCTGCATCTTGCTCTGTCACACCAACCACCTGCATGTCCTCTCTCACCACATCCATAAACCTTATCTTAGGCCTTCCTCTTTTCCTGTTACCTGGCAGCTTCATCTTTAGCATCTTTTTCCCAATATACTCAGCATCCCTCCTCAGCACATGTCCAAACCAACGTAATCTTGCCTTTCTGGCTTTGTCTCCAAACCTTCCAACCTGGGCTGACCCTCTAATATACTTATTCCTAATCCTGTCCATCCTCGTCACACCCAGTGCAAATCTTAACATCTTCAACTCTGCCACGTCAAGCTCTGACTCCTGCCTTTTTGTCAGTGCCACTGTCTCCAACCCATATAACATAGCTGGTCTCACTATCCACTTGTAGACCTTCCCTTTCACTCTTACTGGTACTCCTCTGTCACAAATCACTCCTGACACTCTTCTCCACCCACTCCATCCTGCCTGTACTCTCTTCTTCACCTCTCTTCCACACCCACCATTACTCTGAACTGTTGATCCCAAGTATTTAAACTCATCCACCTTCGCCACCTCTACTCCCTGCATCCTCATCATTCCTCTATCCTCCCTCTCATTCACACACATATATTCTGTTTTAGTCCTGCTGACCTACATTCCTCTTCTCTCTCTAGAGCATATCTCCACCACTCTAGGGTCTCCTCCACCTGTTCCCTACTCTTACTACAGACCACAATGTTATCTGCAAACATCATAGTCCACAGGGACTCCTGTCTGATCTCGTAAACCAAGGTTCCAAAATACCAAACTGTATCATCATTCTTGACTAGGTTATTGGTTATTCTATACACTGATAGAGACAGTTGAAAAATGTGAAAATAATATTTTATATTTACTTTTAGCCTTTTTTATCACTTCTTTATTAGGGCTACTTCCTGCTGTAAAGAATGGAAATTACAGGATAATTTGAGAGTAGCACTCAGTCTGCAGTCATCTGCAAACTAAGTTAATCAACGGTCCTTATTCCCAGTGTGGAGACCAGAGAGAAGATGCTGAAAAGCAGAAGATATATTGCTGAGCCCTAGGGTACACCACAGGTTACCTTCATATTTTCTAAGGAGGCATCTGTCAATTTCTGTGTAGATAATATCTTTCAGCGATTTGGCTTTCCAACTTGCCACATATGACTCGACTTTTAAGGCACTCAGTTTACGATGTCAGTACAGGGTATACTGTCAAATTCTTTGGCCATATCCAAATAAGCTGTGTGAACTGAATGATTACTGTCACTAGCCTGTGTTTCCTTCTCCAAGAAGTTATCTAAACTAAGCAGGCAAGCTATCCTTTTGACATAGCTAAATTCATGTGGGTTTAGTCTGAAAAGATTTTAATCTCACAGCTTATGACATCAGTATGAAGCATTCCACAGCTTTGCAAATCAGACTGGTAATGCTTATGAGTCTATAATTTCTTAGGTCAGTAGAATGGCCACTCTTCAGTAGGGCCATCAAAACTGCAGTTTGCCATATTTTGGGGACAAATCCAGTAGCTAACCTCAAATTAAGTCATTTAAGGAGGGGTTACACAGATACCATCTTCTCTCTGCAGTAATTTCTAAATTCTTCTGCCAGGTTCAAATATTCCCAAAGGTATCTAGAGGTCATAATTACCCCTCACGCATCTCTCATCAGAACCATTAGAGTATAATGTCTCTTAACATGCACTTGTCTAAGCATATCTCTCATAACATGACAGGCCTTAGAGTCTTCCAGCTATAAAGGTCAAGGGACATCATAATGTTTTACTTACCCAGACAGACTGCCAGCCCTCTCTCTGTATAAGGCTTCTTATAGACTCCTCATTGGCAATCTGTGTCCATCCTTTCAATACATTAATGGCTGCAATCTCATCGAACTCCTATTCCTTCACAGAACAAATGGTTTCTTAAACAGGGAACTAGACTGTCATCAGCAGACAAATAAGCACTGTTAGCATGATATATTCATATTCCAGTGTGAACACATCTCTAGCATGTACAAATGTAACCCCCATCACCTAAGTGAGGACCGACAGAGCCAAACAAGTATTAAAAGTATTCAAAGCAGAACATTCAAATAAACACAAATGCTCTTCAATAGGTATTTGTAACCCAAAATGAAAGTAAAGTTAATGACATATTTTAAAAATGAAAAAGCAGCAAACCAAAGAAAAGGAAGGAACCGGACCACACAACTTATAAGCTTTCGTTTGTTTAATAAAACACCACGAACTTCATCAAAATAAATACAAAAACTTGAAACCACCCTTTAAATACTTGTCATGGGTAAAAAATCATCCAATGATAGTTTGAGGTCTTTTGGTGGGTAATTTTAAAGCCTTATTAGAATGTAGGGAAACTAAATGGCAGATAGCTTTAAGGGCAGCCTACCCTCCAGGACTAAATGAAACTATTAACATCAAGTGTTTTCTTCAGTTACAAAGGCAAGTTGTTCACAAAATGCTTCACTGTGGGGATTGTGATGAAACACTGTGTAGTAGTTTGTTATTGTTGACTATTATATACATAACCCCAAACTCCTTTGCAGGAACAGTACCAACTGGTAAAATTGAAGAAGTAAGATATCCAGGTGTCAAACCAAAGTGCAGAAACAAACTTTTATTTTCAGCTTCACCAGTAAAAGCGTTAAAAACATACAATAAATCCAATATCTCGTCAAGCGCTTTCACCCGGGCCCTCCCAGGCTTTATCAAGACATTTAATTCATGAATTAAATGTCTTGATAAAGCCTGGGAGGGCCCGGGTGAAAGCGCTTGACGAGATATTGGATGTATGTTTTTAACGCTTTTACTGGTGAAGCTGAAAATAAAAGTTTGTTTCTGCACTTTGGTTTGACACCTGGATATCTTACTTCTTCAATTTGACTATTATATACATACATTTTCATGTTTTTATAAATATGCAATGTTAAAAAATTTGTGGTGTATTTTTAAATTTTTATGACATCACAGTGGCTATTTAAATAATTTATTTGAAACATTTTGTCATTGGAATTGGAGTTGCTTAGCAGTTTTTAATGACATTTTGTTTAGAGGTCTCTTCTGCGGGGTAAGACAAAGAAAAAGCTTGAGTTACTGGCCTTATGGATGACTCACATAACCTTTAAAAAGGCACAATGACAAGGAAACTAAGTAAGGCAAGGGAAAAAAAATCTAACCAATGTTGTAAGGCAGTGGTTCCCAAACTTTTGCGATTCTCGGCTCCCTTGCTGAATCCAGGTTTTCCCAAGCCCCACAGCACACAAAGTACATATTTCATTTATTTATTTATTTATTTGACATTTATTTAATGAGGCTGCCTGACTGGACTAGGAGACCCGGGGAGAAAAGCTCAAAAGTACAATAAAAAGACAATTACCAAAAAAAAGTGCACATTCTGCTTAACAGCATAACACTGATCTACTATGATTGAGAGGTAAGCAAACCTAATGGCAGCCTTATTAACTTTAGGTTTACAAGAGCAATATTTAAAATCTGTTCCTATTATTTGGCTCTGTCCAGCATACTTTTCAACTGTATAGATTTTTGCAGAATGTCCACATTTTTGCCTCATATTTTTGGTCTTTTTCTCATAAAATTGTTGTTTTCTGGCAAACCACTGGCAGATCATTGAGGTTGAAGTCAGAAAATAATGACAGACAGTTGAGTTTCATACTTCATGCCATTCAGAAAATTCATGCTAATGCAAAACCTGCATTTCTATCAACTTTCTAAGTTTGTGAGAGGAGTACTTAAAAGTGTACCTATTTTGTGCCTTTGTACCCCAACTATTTTTGGCTTTGTCCAGATTTCTTGATCTAAGAGAGTGAGAGGTATGTGTCCCGTGGTATGGCCCAGACTTACACAGACCTTATTACTGCTGCTGCCAGGGATCACTCTCACTCTTCGCTCTTTCCCTCCATTACACACACACACACACACACACACACACACACACACACACACACACACACACACACACACATACACAAACAGTCTCTTTTGCATTCATGCATGCATTCACTCACACACATCGCTCTCACTCTTTTCCGATCTCTCACGCAGTCATAGTCACTTCCTCATTCATACCTGCATTCACACATCGCTCTCACTGTCTGTCACACCCAAACACCATGCACCCACTTATGGATTCATACATCCCTCTCACTCTTCCGATATACACACACACACACACACACACACACACACACACACACACACACACACACACACACACACACACACACACACACACTTCTTCATTCATTCCTGCATTCATTCACACATCACTCTCACTCTCCTGATCTCACACACACACACACACACAGTCACTTCATTCATTCCTGCATTCACTCACACATCACTTTCACTCTCCTGATCTCTGTCACACACACACACACACAGACTCTTTTGCTTTCATGCATGCATTCACTCACACACACAGACAGACAGACAGACACACACACACACACTCATAAAGGCATTCACTTACCTTATGGCCCAGTTCCAAACACTCCACGGCCAGGTACTGGTCCACGGCCCAGTGGTTGGGGACCGCTGCTATACTTGATGCCAGTTCTGCTAAAAAGCTACAGTGTATGTCTAGACTTAGTTTGCCACAAACTAATAAGCTTAGCTGAAAAATAAACCACAAACTGTTCACGGTTTATTTTTGCAGCTAAGCTTATTAGTTTGCGGTGCCCCCTGTGAGGAAGCCACAGCTCCCCAGGGTGCCACGGCACACACTTTGGGAATCCCTGTAATGTAAGGGATAATTATTTATTAATGTTCCCATTACTTCTTATACTATTTTGAATTGACTTCTTGTACTCCTGTGTCAGTTACTTTTATATCCCTAAACAAGTACGGTACTCCCTTGATGTCCGGGGTACTCCACCAGTTATGTAACAGCTTTGTATTTCATCAGTCTAAGTTCTACAGACTCATGGGTTAGCGGACAGATTTAGTACAACACTAAAATTCATGCTAAGGAAAGTTACTGATGCAGACTGGAATAACTGAGACCAACTGTTACCCTGTATATAGACTGAAGCACTAGTGTCACAGTCTCATTGCCCTGCCAAGTTAGGAATAATCACAATTTTAACTTATTCAAAGTTAAGCTGTTCAAACATTTATTTCATCACTATAAACTTCAGAATGTGGAGTACAACTGTTCATCAACTGGTCTTATTTGAATTATGTATGCCCAACACATGCTCATAACCATTGCTCTGTCCCACTGTCTTATTTTCAAATATTTATCTGATGTGATATCGCAATAAAGTTTCTTTCCTTATATTTCTGGTTTAATCTGATTGTACCACACTATCACACTATCCTTACTGCTTCTTTGCTTAAGTATGTTTGTATATGTTTTAGTTTGCTATTCTTGCATTTATATGTTATGCAATCCTTGTTTTTTAAGATTTGTCTGTCACATATTTATTTATTTGATTTTGTTACAGATGCATTCAGGACATGCCTGAGTTAAGCTTGTGGCTTGAGTACATCAGCTTTTATTTGCTCTGTACCATACCTCTCAACCTCTTAACACAAGACATCTGGACACAAACAAAAATAATGGTGGGACAAAGGACTACACATAGGGACAAGTTTTAAATACTGTACTTATAAACTTAGAAAGTTGATAAAATAACATATTTCTGAATTAGTATGCATTTTCAAAGGGTTTGAAGTCTGATACTCAAATATTTGTCATTATTTATTGACATCAATCGTCAATGATTTGCCAGAAAATACATTTTAAGAGGAAGAGACCAAAAATACAAGACAAAAATCTGGACAGTTTAGGGGTATGCTCTGAAATATTAGAAAGTTCCAAGAAAGGGACAGAGGAAAATATGGTTAATTTTCTCATCAAATAGAATTCAAAAGTATTAGGGCTTTTAAGAGGGCTTTTTCTATGGTATATAGAGACCACACAGATCTCTTGCAAAAGATCCATCAAAGACAAGTCCCACCCAAGTATCCAAGTGTTAAAGTCATCACCCATCTGGATAAAGAACATGGTATTAGAGTCGTTTAGTGTAAATCGCTTTCTGAAAATTGGCAGTTCTGTCATGAAAATGACTATTCACAGAAAGTAATGGTAAAATGGAAGGCTTGCTTACCTCTGGTAAAGACCAAAAATGTGTTAAGTGCCACATTTTATTTCAAGTAAGATTAGCAATCTTTCTTTCAGAAAGAACAAATACTTTTGACTTTTTCTAATATACCATTTCCATTCTTAAATCTAACAATGTTGGCAATCCTGAGGAAGACTTGGATTGGAACTCTATAAACCTAAAGTGAAAATTACTCATGAAAAGATAACATTCATACATTAGACTAATGTGCTTATTTGTGCAAAATATATATTTTGATCTACCCAGTAATATACACAGAGAAACTTCAAGAATGAATGTATTTTTCTGGACTTCAACATGATATTACATAAAATCTACACAGAAAATGGATAATATAGGTGTTGAGAATAAATGTTATTCCTTTAATCAGTTAACATAAATTGCTTTACAAACCTGTCCTTAATTATCTTAGGACAAGGAAATTACAGATAATGCACTATTTTTTAAGCCCTACCCTATGTAAGTCTTCTTCCTTGTTTTAATATATAAACAAAACACTCTCACATTGAAAACAGACATCATGAGAAACCATACACTTTTCTTAGTTTTAAAGTCACATTTAGTGAAAAAGCATCTGGCAACCCACTGAACTAGGAGATATGAGCTGGGATTCATACTCAATTAGCACATAAAGTAAATTACTAATTACAGGCTGTGTGTAGGGTGCAAGAATTAAAAAAAATATCTGACACATTTGCTAATTGCCAGGGACAGAAGTGTCCCTTTTCAGGAGCTGTCTAGGAGTACTGTCTAGTGAAGTAACTTGGCAGAGTCACATAGAAGATAAATAAAAACTGAGGGAATTAAACATTGCTGGAAGAAGCAGCTTTTTAAGCTCATAACCTTACTTATCTGCACTATGTGCTAGACAAATAGTTATAGCTCAAACACAGTGCATTTCATACTCATGAGTCTCCCCCCAAAAAAAGCAAAATTAAAAACATATTCATAATTAAAACATTCGCATTACACTCATAGACTTTATGCAATCCACATGTATTCACAGTTTAATAAACAAACTGTCAACATTCAACAGAATAAGGGAACCAAGAGTCATATCCAAAAACATATCTTGTATGATAATGTTCCTATTTACTACAACCAATCTCCTTCCTTTACACCATAAGTACACTGGTTCATAGCTAATTACTGGGTTTTCCACCTAAGGGACATTTGGGCAGACTTGTCCAAATTTCCAGTTGCCCCAAAGTACTCTCTGGCTAAGTGACTTGCACAAGGACAGGGCATACACAGTTATGCTCCAAAATCAGGAAAAACACACCTGTAAAACACTTTCATAGTACAAGGCTGATTTTTTAACATTGCTTGTGTGTGTTTAACAAAAGCTTGTTAGAAACACCTGAGCACTGTTAAGACTGAGTCTCATGATATGAACTAACAGGACACAGTGCCCAACTGGCAAAAAAAAAAAGTGATAGCAGGTAAAATAGCTTTTAAAAGCAGTTTTTAACTCCTTCAGTTCCACAGAAGAGCGGTTTGTTTCTGTCTGGTGTCTGTACCTCGCAGCTATTCCTAATTTTCCATAATATCTGTGATTTTGCCTCATATTTTTGTCCTGTGTCTCATAATTTTTTTTTAGTTTTCTTGTAAATCACTGAGACGTACATTTGGCCAGTAATGCCAAATGTTAGGGTTTCACACTTCTTACTGTTCAGAAAACTACATGCTAATGCAAAGCCTATTGTTCTATTAACTTTTTAAATGAATTAGAGCAACATTTTAAAACTGTCCCTGAATGTCTCTGATATTGAGCTTTTGTTCCCCCAGAATTCTTAAGCAAAGAAGTTGAGAGGTATTCTGCTGTCCTTTCAAAAGAACTAAGTACACATTTCACACTCCTACATTTCCTATTTAGTTTTTTTTTGTAACTGTTACTACATAAAGTAGATATAGCTCCATGCACTACAAAAATATGATTATACATCCAATCATATCCTTTCATTATGTGCTTTTAACATAGATGCCAATATTCACCATTCAAGGCTTACAGTGATTATTTTGGCATTCATATCTCAAACACATAATAAGCTGGTTATAATCAGAGACCCCATCATAATCATTTATATTCAGCATCACTGTTAGTTGTATTCCTGTCTTGGACACTAACCAGAAATAATTTGTTAAACTAAGCTAGACAGGTAACACAGCATAGTCAGTTTTAAGGATTTCATGATGTGGTTTATTAGGAAATCTACCTGCACACAAGAAAACTGCAGGCTCGAGAAACAGGGAGAGACAGTGATGGAGAAAAGACCTTTAGACATGTAACAGATGGAAACATCTGTTCTGTGCTACAGTTGTAAAAAGATTAAATCCAGACTACAACTGCATTATGTTCTATGCCTTTCATTTTAACCTAATCTCATTAGAGTTATAACAGCTATGAGAAGTAATACAGCAAAATGAATTTGTAGTTTAGCCCCAAGTGATATGATATAAATAAAAGGAAGAAAAAAAGCACTAGTCAGCCACAGAGGGCATAGACATTCTGACAGAATGCAATTATAATGCTAGAAAATAAAAATGTTTGTGTAGAAGCAAAGATTTCACTCCAAGTATCATTCAGAAGAAAAACTAATAGGAAATCTAACATCAGATACAATAAAATTGGGATTCATGTCAACAGACTGGCAACTCATTTTGCAGAGTCTGAGCTATGAAAAAAAAAACTTCTGAAACTATTTTCAGAAAACAAGATTTATTTATTTTTGCATTTGTTTAGCGGGAAAGTCCACTGGGCCTAAAACAGCCCGTTTTCAATGGAGGCCCAGGTAGAAAAGCTCCAACAAGAATATAGATACAGAAAATATTAAACATTAATTGGTACAAAAGTAGATACAGTGTTACACATAGTGATTACAGTAATATATACAGAATATATATATAAAAGCAGGAATTGAGTTGGTTGCCAGATTAATTCAATCAGAGAAGTATAAACAGATATATTAATCAGCATTATTGTACCAGTATCAACAAGTGATGACAACTAATAATTATGGAGAAAATATCATCAGTCAGCAGCAGCAAAAAAGCATAGGAGTTTAGTTATCATACAAGGAGAAGGAAGAGGTTAGGTTATAGAGCAGGTACATAGCCAGGAAGATGTGAGATGATTTTTCAGTATTTGTTTGAATGAGGTGGTGCTGCCTGTGTTTCTTAAAGAAGGTGGAAGTGAGTTCCATAGTTTGGAGACACTGAAGGAGTAGAGGAGTTGACCAGCAGGTAAGGTGGACTTTTTACTTTTAGAAGTAGATGATTTTCAGATCTTAGTTGCCTGCTAGCTTGGTATTTGGCAAGTAGTGTAGAGAAAGCAGGGCAGTCTGTGGATCTGTAGATTATTTTGTGCGTTGTAGTTAGTTGGGTGAATGAGAGATGGTCGGAGAGTTCCAGCCAGACCAATTGTTTCATTGAGTTACAGTGGCATGATGAGAATTTGGCCTTGGTGGCAAATTTAGCTATTCTGTTGCAACACATATCAAGTTTGGATTTTGCAGAATTTTGGATATTAGTGAGGAGAGGGGGTGTCATAAAGCAGACAGGGTAATAAAAAGGTGGTTGCAAGGGTTTGTCTAGTAGAGAGGCTAAGAAAGTGTTGGTGCCTGTAGAGCATACCATGCTTTTGGTGCATTTTTTCATGTTATTGTTTAAGTTAACGTCAAAGTTAAGGTTTTCATCTATAACTATGCCTAGTGGTTTAGTGTGTAGGACAACTTCTGTAATTGTTTTGTCTTGGGCTTGTATAATGAAGATTGTTTTTATCTAGGGGAGTGGTTTTCTTAGGGGTAAAAAGTACTTTTTTTTCAGATTTAGGACAAGATGACTGTTAAGCATCCGCGATTCAGTAGAGGTGAGGGCATTCTGGGTGATTTGCTGGAGTTCGGAGCTGGAATTTGCAGTGGATATTATTGTAGAGTCATCTGCATACTGGATTACTGAGTACTGTGTGACAGAGGAGGGAAGGTTGTAAATAATGATGCTAAATAAGAGAGGATCAAGTATGGAGCCTTGGGGTACTGCTGTGGAAGTATTCAGGAAGGGAGAGCTATTGGAGAGAGAGCTATTGAACCACTGTAGGGTAGGTGGGGAAATGTGGAGGGTGGATAGTTTGGAGAGGAAGATGGTGTGGGAAATGGCATCAAAAACTTTGGGGAGGTTGAGAAAAAGAGAAGTGATTATTTTGCCAGAATCCCATGCTCGGTTAACTGCATCAAGGAAAGAAAGGAGGGTAGTAGTGGTGCTGTGTCTTGGTCTGAAGCCATGCTGAGTGGGTGAGAGAATTTGGTTTTCAAGCAGGTAGTTGAAGAGTTGGGCATGGATGCATTTTTCCAGTATTTTAGAGAGGGGTGAGAGAATTGCTATCGGCAGAAAGCTTGTGGTGTCTGTGTTGGTGCTGCCTTTGTGTAAGGGGAGAATGAATGCTTTTTTCCAGATGTCTTGGAGTAAGGATTCTTTAATTGATCTGTTAATGAGTATGCTGATGGGATAAGCTACAGCGATAGCTGCAGGAAGTGTGGGGGTAGCTGTCAGGGGCCAGAGTACAGAGTTTTAGCTTAAGTAAAAGTTTTTATTGTGGTGGTTGGTATGGGGGAATAATTTAGGTTGGAGCTGAGGGCAGGATTGTTTTCTGGGATGATTTAGTCATCTGCTGTCTTGGTGGTGGTGGGGTTAACTGTAGGAAAGGTGGTGGGTAAGTTAGCTATGATGTCAGTGAAGTAGGAATTGAAGAGATTGGCAAGTTCAGTGGTGGTTTTGTGTGGGTCAGGGGATGGGCTGTGTTTTTGACAGTCTGGGTATAATAGTTGGCTAATGGAGGATCAGAATATTTGGGGATTATCTTTATGTTGGCTTTGTAGGTGGAGGTATTGGGCTTTTTTATCTCTGGTTATTAGATGTTTTGCCTGGTTATGGAGTTGCTTGTATTGTAGTAAGTAGAGGGGTCTTTGTTTTTCTGCCATGACTTCCAGATTTTATCTTTGTGGACATGACTTATTTGGTGGATTTTTGAGAGCCAGTTTGCATGGTTATATTTTTTTCATTTTTGGTGGGTGGGTGCTTGCCTATTTAGGATGTCTAGAAATGTTGAGTTAAAGAATTCAACAGCCTCATTAAGTGGTAGGGATCTGAGGGGTTCACAATTTACTTTAGTTAAGGTTTCATTAAATAGGGATGGTTGGAACTAAGTTAACTTTCTGGTTGATTTGTATTGGTGTTGGCCTGGGGATGGGGTAGCTTTACATAGGATATATATTAGATGGTGGTTGCTAATGGTATTAGGTAGTATACCTGCAGTTACGATATTGTTAGGGTGGAACACTAATATCCAGTCTATTGTGGAGCCCCAGTAGATATTTTTGTGGGGTTTGGTGATGTCTTGAATTTCTCTGCAGGGGGCTTAACCCCTTTGCAAACTTATACAGCCCTACTACAAGATTACACAACAGTGAAAGAAAGAGAAAAAATTGAATGTTGCTGAAAGTTGATATAATACTGGATGTTTTCAGTGTAACATGAAGGAGTAAATTTGTCATCATTCATACCTTTAACTGTGACAGTGAAGAGACGTTCAGCAATTTCTACATAAGATGAACATATGCAGAGTTTTTTGTTGACAAAAAAGGCAATTTTCTCAAAGTTCTATTTATTTCCTATGTTAAAAACTACCTGTAAACAGAGGAGTAATAGGTTCATAGGTTCATAGATAAGTACTAAGCTAACTGCCCTTGCGAGCCATTTTAAGCTTAGCCAGTTATCCCTTGTGAGACTCAAACCTTGCACCTTGTGTTTGTAAGACAAGCATCTTAACCATTAGGCCACCCTCCCAATCCCAAATTACAATTTTATTTATTTATTGACATTTGATCACCAGGAAAGTCCGACTGGGTAGGTGCCCATTTTCAGTGGAGGCCAGCAGAGCAAAGCTACAGGGTATTACAAAACATTTTATGAACAATAATTGCACATTCTTTAAAAATAATTCAAAAAAACAAATGCAGTTTAAATAATTATACCAAATTAGACATAATATGAAAACATTGGCTAAGAACAGACAAAACTTATATGACAATGATTTATAGCGAAATTGAAAGTAAGTTAGTCTAATATATACAGGAATTGCAAATGGAAGTGACAGAAAAGCAGGCTTATGGTATATTTAGAAAGAAAACAAGGGAAGAGAAATTGACAGAATTAAGGAAGTGAGCGAAAAAGGCAGAGTAAGGAAATGTAAGGTATGAACTGGCATTTGTTCACATTTAAGGATATAGTTTATCCTGGTGTTTAACAAGAACAGAGATAGCCTTTGGCTAGGAAGTCTTTCACAATAGTTTTGAAGGATGGGAGGGCAGGTATTGACCTGATGGATAGAGATAAGGAGTTCCAGGTCCTAGCAACATGGTACGAATGCAGACAACGCCTAGCAGATTGGATTGGTTTTTGGACAGACAGGAGTTTTTTGTCAATGGATGGCAATGACCAAATAGGAACATAGTTGTGTAGAATGTTATTTGGTGCTGGACAAGCAGATGGATTCTGGATAATTTTATAGGTGGTAAGAAGATGTGTACATGTTAGTTGATGGGGTAGCTCTTACCAATTTAGGCTGTTTAGTGTTATACATTAGTGGGTTCTGAAAGGGGTACTTGTTGCTGCTACTTTGCTATTGCATTGTTCAGGTTTTGATTTTTATGATAACTGAAGGGTAGTAAAGATGGGAGTGCCATACAGAAGTGCGGGGTGGAGATAAGTTCTCCCAAGTGTAAGTTTAGTGGGTCTATAAAAACAAACATTTAAAATATTGAGCACCAGTTTGTCGACACGTCTTAAGCGAATGCTCTTATAAGCAAAAGCTCTAAAGATCTAAAATGTTAAGTTTGAAATGTCATAGTTGGCCAACACACGCAAATGTAGCAGTGACGTAAAGATGTATACATTATAAATTATGCATGTTTACCTTAATTTTAGTGTGATCTCAGAGTTGGTATATATAATTAGCAGGAGATGCAGCGGGGGCACAGTCCCCCTGCAAAAATTAGAGAAAAATTAGTGTGTGTGTGTGTGTTAAGTAGTTTGTGTTTCGGGAAAGTACTGTTTTGGTCAATTGTAATTTTGGAGATTTACTGCTGGCAATTGGTATGGTTACTACTTTTAAAAACACACACAAAAATGGAGAAGGAGGCAGGCAGTCAAAAGGTAGATAAAAACCACACACAGTGGGTAGAGATAAATATATTTTAACGTATAACAAGTTTATTAGCACAAGACACATTTTCATCTTACCAAAATGGGAAACTTCTTCAGAAAGAGTATATAACAAAGTGTCACTAAAAACTTTAAAATATTTAAAAATTCCGCCCAGATGCCAATTAAGACTGTTAACCAATCCGTAGTTTTCACAAAGTTAAAGGTAAAGGTACCAGTGATCAGCGAGCACCTAAACACATAAACCAATTGACTTGTGAAAGTCATTCTGTACAATCAAGTGTGGCAAATGCATAAACATACAAGTTTGTAAATCGTGCATTTAACAGTTCACGTACTAATTCATAATAAAATTAGTAAAATGTCACAAAGACTGAAATTAAAAGAGCAAACAATGTTGTTGGTTGAATGTAATACAAAACTAAATGGTAAATCAAAAAAGTTGTTAAAAATAGTTATCTTAAAACGCTCTTCAGTTTCAGCAAACAAGTAATGTTACAGTTGTCATTAAGACCCGGGACACAGAAAGCCTTCAAAAGAAGTTGCCATTCCAGTTCCTGACATTCAAGTTGAATGGAAACTGGACCGCCTCTAATGTCCCATACTATCTGGTCTATAGCTAGAAACTGGAAGCGGTGATCAGGTTTTGCATTAATATGTTTAGCTAGTGCGTTATCACTTTTGTTTTTAGAAATGACATACATGTGCCCGTAGACCCTATCTCGTAGTCTACGATAAGTTTTTCCTACATAAAAAAACATTACAAGTTTTTTGCACTTAGCTAAATAAACCATGCTTTTAGAATTACAATCAAGTTTGTGCTTAATATAATATTTCTTATTGGCTATCTCAAAATAATTACTTCTGTTACATGTTGACACATGTTACAAGCCCCACAAGGAGAAAAACCACTAGCTCTGTTACTGGATTTAAGTTCTTTTTGTTCCAAAAGACTTTTCAAATTGGGACCTCTCCTATAGATAATAGTTGGAAAGGAACCAATTCTCTCGATTAATAAGCTGTCTTTAGACAATAGTTGCCAATTCTTATATAGCAACAATTTGATCTGCTCGCTGTCTTTATTGAATGAGGTAATGAAACTGCACCTATAAGGATGGTTAGTAAGTTTTGGTGTCATCTCCAAAGTAACTCTATAAACTGTAGTAGAACTGTTCGAAAGTTGTAAGTCACTATTAACTTCGACAATAGAGGTTGATCCTATGTAACAACTATCATTACAAGATAAAATAGGATTAAGTAGACCTAATTCTCATTTGTTCCTAACTTCCAACGTTAACAAGTAGTGAAGGGTAACCCCTACTCACAAACATGTTCTCTAATAAATGACATTCTCCAAGGAAGTCAATATCTGTGGTGCACATCCTCACTGCTCTGACTAGTTGGCCTTTTACAATAGAGCGTTTTTGTTTAAAAGGATGAGCACTGGAAAAATGTAGAAGAGAGTTACAGTACGTTGGCTTCCTATAAATGGTAGAGTTCAGCTTATTGTTAGGTCCTCTAATTAATTTGACATCCAAGTAATCAATACAAGATGTGCCAAATTGGTATGTAAATTTTAGGAACGACGTAGTGGAATTAAGATATTCAGTAAATCTATCAGCTTCTTCACTGTTACCTCTAAAGATGACAAAAATGTTACCTAAAAATCTTGTGTAGAACACCAAGAGGTTAGATATTTCAGGTTTATCCAGTATAAAAGGTTTTTCCCAATAGGCAACAAACAAATTAGCCAAACTTGCTCCACAAGGGGAGCCCACTGCTACCCCTTGTTTCTGCAAGAAAAGTTGATTATTAAAGGTGAAAAAATTGTTAGTAAGAATAATGTCCAATAACTCTGACACCACATAGATGTTGTTGTTAGGAGCATTCATGTGCTTCAAAATTAAAGTAATCCATTGAATTGCTTCCATATGAGGAATGGAAGTATATAAATCAACAATGTCGATGGTCAGAACATTGGAATGGTGGTCTATTGTTAAGGCTCTCTAAAAGCGACCATGAATCTTTACAGATTTGTGGAATCCTTTTCAAGTATCTCTGGAGAATGGAATCTACCACTTTTGCACAAGGGTATGTTAAGGACGTTCTGCCATCGATGACGGGTCTCATCGGTCGGTCTAGAATATCCTTGTGAATTTTTGGGATTCCAAACATAATCGGTAACTTTAGAAACTGAATATTAATGTAGTTATAAGTGTCCAAGTTAATTTTCGATTCAATAAATAAGTCCCAAAAATAACCTTTTACCCTTCTTAGGGCAGTATTATATTCATTAACAGACACTTTGGAGTAAGCTGGATTATTGAGGACCACCTCATCTTTAGAGGTAACAGTGAAGAAGCCGATAGATTTATTGAATATCATAATTCCACTACATCGTTCCTAAAATTTACATACCAATTTGGCACATCTTGTATTGATTACTTGGATGTCAAATTAATTAGAGGACCTAACAATAAGCTGAACTCTACCATTTATAGGAAGCCAACGTACTGTAACTCTTTTCTACATTTTTCCAGTGCTCATCCTTTTAAACAAAAACGCTCTATTGTAAAAGGCCAACTAGTCAGAGCAGTGAGGATGTGCACCACAGATATTGACTTCCTTGGAGAAAGTCATTTATTAGAGAACATGTTTGTGAGTAGGGGTTACCCTTCACTACTTGTTCAAGAGTTAACGTTGGAAGTTAAGAACAAATGAGAGTTAGGTCTACTTAATCCTATTTTATCTTGTAATGATAGTTGTTACATAGGATCAACCTCTATTGTCGAAGTTAATAGTGACTTACAACTTTCGAACAGTTCTACTACAGTTAATAGAGTTACTTTGGAGATGGGACCAAAACTTACTAACCATGCTTATAGGTGCAGTTTCATTACCTCATTCAATAATGACAGCGAGCAGATCAAATTGTTGCTATATAAGAATTGGCAACTATTGTCTAAAGACAGCTTATTAACCGAGAGAATTGGTTCCTTTCCAACTATTATCTATAGGAGAGGTCCCAATTTGAAAAGTCTTTTGGAACAAAAACAACTTAAGTCCAGTAACAGAGCTAGTGATTTTTCTCCTTGTGGGGCTTGTAACATGTGTCAACATGTAACAAGAAGTAGTTATTTCGAGATAGCCAATAAGAAATATTATATTAAGCACAAACTTGATTGTAATTCTAAAAGCATATTTTATTTAGCTAAGTGCAAAACTTGTAATGTTTTTTATGTAGGAAAAACTGATCGTAGACTACGAGATAGGGTCTGCGAGCACATGTATGCCATTTCTAAAAACAAAAGTGATAACATGCTAGCTAAGCATATTAATGCAAAACCTGATCACTGCTTCCAGTTTCTAGCTATAGACCAGGTAGTATGGGACATTAGAGGTGGTCCAGTTTCCATTCAACTTGAATGTCGGGAACTGGAATGGCAACTTCTTTTGAATGCATTCTGTGTTCCGGGTCTTAATGACAACTGTAACATTACTTAGTTTGCCAAAACTGAAGAGCGTTTTAAGATTTTTAACAACTTTTTTGATTTACCATTTAGTTTTGTATTACATTCAACCAACAACATTGTTTGCTCTTTTAATTTCAGTCTTTGTGACATTTTACTAATTTTATTATGGATTAGTACGTGAACTGTTAAATGCACGATTTACAAACTTGTATGTTTATGCATTTGCCACACTTGATTGTACAGAATGACTTTCACAAGTCAATTGGTTTATGTGTTTAGGTGCTTGCAGATCACTGGTACCTTTACCTTTAACTTTGTGAAACCTACGGATTGGTTAACAGTTTTAATTGGCCTCTGGGCGGAATTTTTAAATATTTTAAAGTTTTTAGTGACACTTTGTTATATACTCTTTCTGAGGAAGTTTCCCATTTTGGTGAGACGAAAACGTGTCTTGTGCTAATAAACTTGTTATACGTTAAAATATATTAATCTCTACCCCATGTGCGTGGTTTTTATCTACCTTTTGACTGCCTGCCTCCTTCCATCTATTTGTGTGCGTTTTTGAAGTTTTCATTTTTCTTGTTTTTGCTGGTTACTACTTTTACTTTATGAGCTGGAAGGATTGCAGCGTATATTTAGTGCGTTCGTTACAAGTGAAATTTACAGTGTTTGCAGTTAATGTTCAATGCGGCAGTGGCGGATTGGTGTTGGACAACTAAAATATTTCGAGTATGTTGGTTTCAACTTTGTCAGCATTCGCTTAAAACGTGTTGACAAACATGTGTTCGACATTTTAAGTGTTCATTCTTATAATATAGATGTGGTTTAGTTGCATCAGTACGAAAGGTTTTGGATCTGTAAAACATTCCTAGTTTTTGTTGAGTTCTTCTGATGCAATTTTATATATGAAGGTCTAATTTAAGATCATCCACTATCATCCCTAATAATATGCTATGAAAAATTAATTCAATGGTTGTATTATCAAGAGAGAGAACTTTAAATTTTGTTTTCTCAAGGGAGAGGGATTTGGGGGAAAAATAGCAGTTTGTGTTTTTTTAGGGTTGAGCATAGTTGTGAATTTCTGTTAAAGCTTCCCGGGTATTTTTTTTGGCAGAATGTCATGTCAGACATGCAAATGAATGTGGTGTCTTCTGCATACTGTATTAGGGAGGCCTGTTATGTGGATGTGTGGAGCGTGTTGAGAAAGTTAAAGAGGAGGGGACAAAGGGTAGAGAGAGCCTTGTGGTACACCCCTGGTGACTGGGAGGCAAGGAGAAAGAGAGGAGTGCCATTTGACTGACTGATACCTACTGGATAGGTAGCTCTTGTACTATAAACTGGTGAGCTGTAAGATACCTAATGAAGACATTTGAAGTAGAAATTTGCTGTGACAAACTGCATTGAGGCTTTAGATATGTCTAGAAATAAGGAGGAGAGTAGTTTGCTTTTATCTCTAGCTTTACTGACAGTATTTGTAAAAGTTAGAATTGCAGTGTTATTACTCTGAGAAGGACAGAAGCCATGTTGTGTGGGGAATAGGAATTTTCTCTGCACTAGATAGTTTAGCAATTATTTTTGAATACATTTTTCAATTATTTTTGAGAAGGACGATAAGATTGCTATAGGTCTAAAGTTAGTAATGTCTGTTGAATTTCCTCCTTTGTGCAGAAGGATAACATATAACTTTTTCCAGAGAGATGGAACATGAGATTTATACAATGACTTATTTATGCAGATTGAGACAGCGTAGGCAATGCTATTCCACCCTCAGGTCAAATTATAAGAGAGAGTAATTAGTTTATAGCCAATACAAACCAATTAGCAGAGAGGCACTAAGTAGAACAATTTTTTCATTTCCTGGATGCAGAAACCTGTCAGCCATCTATTGGTCAAGAGAAAGGAAAGTGACCAACTTAGTACATTGTCCCTACTCTGCAATGACAACTCTGTTGGCGGGGGGGGGTTAAAAATTAATTCCCAGCAAAGGCATGTACATATTTAACTAGATGAAGTTAATACACAGCAAGGTTCAAGTTAAATTTGCTTACACTGTACAAAGACAAAATTCTCAGTGAAAATGTTTGGGAGTTAGCCTTTGTGGCAGAGCTTCTGCAACATTAGGGTTAGATGTATTGACTACTAAATTGTCACATTGTACTGAGATCCATAGCAATACAGTGTGTGTGTATATATCACACACACACACACACACACAGCTGTACAGAACAAATTATCATAACATAGCAGCAGACTGATAAGTATAATATAAATCCATCACTTAGTAACACTAAAGGGATTAACCAGTATATCAAAAATGTGTTTTATATATGTCAGAACATCAAAAACTGGCTTTACATATTTGTTAAAGGGCACAGACTCAACATATATAAAACTTATATGACTTGAATGAAAAACAACACACTACCAAGGTCTATTTACCGTTCTACTCAGTCTTAGAACAAACAGAAATGTATGACACATACCTGCACTGTGAGGAAGCTGGTGAGCATAAATTATGCAATAAATGTTTATTACTCTTCAAAAATGAGCAAGTGATTCGACAGCCCAACCAGCATGCCCAATATGAATCAAGCATATGCCAAAAAAAAAATGTGCGACCTCAGAAGTATGATTGAGTGGTCAGACTTACTACTGGCATATGTTGAGGGACATAGCAAAATATTAGGAAAAAAGCACGTATGTTCTACAAAACGTAACAGAAACCTGCCTGATTTTCCTTATATGTTTGCACTGTCCCTTGCAAATCTTTTTTTTTTTTTATAGTTAAAACAAAAGTAACAAAGATTCAGTTTTTTTGGCCCCTCTCCTGCCCTGATATACCGTGGAAGTATGAGAATGCAAGTCCCACACACATGCATAGCACATCAGTATAGGGAAGACAAACACAGAGGAAGACTGAAATGCCCTTATACAAATACATTATAATATAACAATAACCCACTCCTGTTCGTGGGTATATCAGGATTTGCCTACAGCTGGCTTTGCTTAATGACTCACGCTTCGCCCATGTGATCAAACCACACACCAACAGAGGGTAAATCCTGATCTACCCATCCACGGTCATAGATTACTGATTAAACATACAACTAGCTACTGAAGCAATGGATGCGTCAGTCTACAGCATTCTTCTACAATAGATACTGTATCAGTGAGATCAAGAACTAATGGCCAAATAGTGGCTTTGTTATTGGTAAGCAGATCTTAAAACATTTTTAAGAATAATAAAACAAAAATAAACTGAAGGACAAAATTAAAAAGTCTGACATGGTGTTTTTAGAATGAGCAGTACTATAGCACCCACTGTGGTACACCAAGATGAATTATGATGGCGAGACACATTGGAATGGCCATTACACTGCTATCATTGAAAACCTTCTGTTCAAGCAAACATACATTCATATAAGGTCACACACAATATAAAATTTCACCTTCTTCTGATCCCTCCAGGATGATTTCAGCTTCTTCTCAAGCTTATGGGCAGCAAGAATCCACTGTGTAGATAGGTGACGTATTCGTTTCTTCATGAAAATGAGTGACTCTTTGCCGGTTCCAATCTGTTCGAGGAGTGGATTGAAGTCAGTTCGAAAAGCTGCCTGTAAGAACAAGCACTATTTAATATATTAAATAGAATATTGTAGCAGGTCACTTACTCTACAGATGTACAAATGGCTATCTTATACGCAGTTACTGTTATACGAATCCAGTATACACAATAAAGATTTTTGTGTAATTGACTGTTAAGCTTTTTTTTTTTTTTTTTTTTAAATGAGCTCTTTTTTATTAATTATTTTATTTATTTATTCTTTTTGACCGGATGGGTGAGCTGATTGTGGGCACTTCAGCCATGTCCCAGGTGCAGCAGGTAAAAGGTAGAAGCAAAAAATTCAAATGCAATATTTCAAAGATTACACAGGTACAAAAAAATGGGTAAACAGCTTTGTTTAGGCTAAAATATTGTCTTGTCCAGCAATCTAAAACCATTTAAATTACCAGGGGAGCATGTAATACTTGTAAAATCTGTACAAAACAGAGACAGACTTGAGTCAGGAGACAATATACATACATATACACCCCCATAGTGCCTTTTTTAGGCAAGGCTCAAAAGACAAACACACCTCCATAGTCAACACAATGAATAAGGAACTAAGGGTAATGCTGCTCAATGCCAGAAGTCTAAACCTCAAGATGCACGCACTCGAAGCCCTCCTCAGTATGGAGAACATCGATATCTGTGCAGTGACAGAAACCTGGTTCAAGGCTCCAGAGAGCACCCCAGCACTACCAGGCTATACCTAATATCATGCTTTTCGGCCCCAAAACTCAGACCGAACCATAAAAGGAGGGGGAGTATCCATATTCACCAAAGATACCCACACCTCTAGGTTAGTGGCATTACACGAAGCATCGGAGACCATCCATGTGCAACCAACAGTGGGCAAAACTGCCTTTCAGTTTGTAGCATGTTACAGACCACCCTCTCAAAATCAGGAATCCCTCTCGGCTTTCCTGGGATCACTGGAGAATATGAAGATCTCTCCAAACACCATTATACTGGGTGACTTCAACTACCCAAACATAGACTGGTAGCACTACTCAAGCCCCAACACCCTAGCCCAAAGGTTCCTAGAATTTATAAACTCAAATGCTATGGAACAACTAGTCACCACTCCCACAAGAGGGGAAAACATACTGGACCTGGTCATCACCAACATGGGGACTCTATGCTCCATACCAGAGGTATACCCCTCATTGGTAAGATCAGACCATAAATTAATCTCACTGGATATCCACATCCCGTCCCCATGCCCAGCCCAGAAAACCACAGTGAAAAACTTCACAAAAGCGAACTTCACACTTCAAAACTGAGGTGGAATCCTTCAAAGACCCCGGGCCAGTGGAAACTACGGCCCAAACTGCAGAATCCTTTATAAATGCATTCTGTGGGCACCTCCAGGAATGCATGGATCATGCTATCCCAAACAAAACCAAGACCCAATCTTCCTAAGGCACGTGTCCAGTCTGGTGGACTCCAGCCATAAATAAGCTGTACAACAGAAGGAGGAAGCTACTACATGATAGAGCAAAATCCCTAAAAGGGAAGGCATCTCTGATCAGTACTAACAAAAAAATACGATCCCTCATAAAATCCTCCAAGGCCAGCTTCGAGAGAAAAATTGCACAGGACTCTAAAGAAAATCACAAGGCTTTCTTTAGTTATGTTAGGAACCTGGGTGGCAACTCCCAGATATGCTCAGACTTGATCCAAAATGACAAAAAAATACACTGAACCCACAGACATTGCCAACATCCTGGCAGACAGATTCAGTGCAAACTCCCCCCCCCCCCCGAAAAGAGCAAATATCTATCCCAGCAGAGTGCAGCCTCCCTAACATCTCAGATGCTCAGGTGAAAGCCGCCCTCTCCAAAGCAAAAAACACAGCATCAATGGGACCTGATGGTGTTCCGGGTTGCATCCTACATGAACTCCAAGAAGAGCTAAACCCTCACGTAAAGCTGCTGTTCAATCTCAGCCTTACTACAGGATATGTACCCAAAGAATGGCGTACAGCGACAGTGGTCCCACTCCACAAAGCTGGTGCCTCTACAAACCCTGGAAACTATCACCCCATAAGCCTGACTAGCCTGGTCTGCAAAGCTATGGAGAGGATCATCATGGAATTCGGCTTTGTTAAGGGCAGATCCTACCTCTTGAACCTGGTAGACTTCTTTGAAACAGTTACCAAGGCCATTGATGAAGGGAAGGTAGTCCACACAGCCCACCTGGACCTCACAAAAGCCTTCGAGACAATACCCCACTCGGGCATCATAGATAAGCTCTCCAGCTTAAATATAAACCCCTATGTCATAAGATGGGTTGCAAACTGGCTCAAAGACAGAACACATATGGTAAGAATTGCAGGAGCCATGTCAGACTCAAAACCAGTTACAAGTAGCGTCCCACAAGGCTCAGTCCTGGGACCTCTCTTTTTCGGTATATATTTTTCTGAGGTACAGGCTAACACGGGAGGACTGTGGCTGACCAAGTTCGCAGACGACTGCAAACTGGGCGCCATAATTGACTCTCCAGCTGACACAAGCATCCTCCAAAAGTGTCTCACAGAGACGGATAACTGGTGCCAGAGCCATGGCCTAAAGTTAAATGCCAAAAAGTGTATAGTCATACCCTTTGGCAAAAACAAAGTGCCCACAAATTACCACATAGGTGGTAATCCATTAAGTATGGAAGAAGTAATTAGGGACCTGGGGACCCAAGTTGATAGTAATTTCTCCTTTGACAACCACATTGCCAAAGCGGTTAGAAAGACCTTCTATATAGAGCACCTTATCATGAAAGGATTTACATCTAGATCAAGGGAGGTCACAGTGACCCTTTATTCATCCCTCATCAGGCCCATAATAGAATACAATGCCCCATTTGGGATGTACCTTACCCGACACCTGCAGCAACTAGAAAGACCCCAAAAGTACCTCACAAAGAGGATCAAGGGACTCAAACAGATGCCATATGCTGCTTGGTTAAAGAAACTCCAGCTCTACTCAGTAGCATACCGCCTACTTAAAGGCGATTTATGCCTGATGTATAAAGCTATGTCAAACCAGGACTTAATGGACATGCTCCACCTCAGAAAATCCAAATCCCTTAGAGCTATGCGCTCGAGGGACTTGAACCTCAGCATAGAAATAAATAGGACATGCTGGAGGGACAGATCCATAACCCAGAGGCTCCCTTCGCTCTGGAATAGAATCCCAGTCCATGTTAGGCAGAGCCCCTCACTGACTCTCTTCAAGAGGAATCTTGACGAGTGGATGGGAGATCGTAGGTTTACCCCGGGGATTACTTCTGTGTCACTACTATATAGAGGCACAGTAAACTAACCCAAAAATAGGGCACAGTAAACTCAATTCAAAGGGTGGCAACAGCCAAACACACTCTGGCTAGGCTTGTAAATGCCCTAGGACAGATAGCCTAGTATGAACCTATGAACATATATATATATATATATATATATATATATACACATACACACACACATATATATATATATATGCACACCTGTTTGTGTATATGTATATATATATATATATATATGGGTACCTATGAAATGATCGACAACTTAAAATATCGACAGTGACTTCACCGACAAGTCAAATAACCGACATCGCAAATCACGGACGTTTACCAGGTAAGGGATGTAAATTCGCTACTCATGCCTACCATGGTTTAGTAAGTGTGGCAGTGTCATGCAACCATGGTAGGCATGAGTAGCAAATTTACATCCCTTACCTGGTAAACGTCCGTGATTTGCGATGTCGGTTATTTGACTTGTCGGTGAAGTCACTGTCGATATTTTAAGTTGTCGATCATTTCATAGGCACTTATATATATATATATATATATATATATATGTATGTATGTGTGTGTGTGTGTGTGTGTGTGTGTGCGTGTGTGTGTGTGTGCTGAAAATTGAAGAGACAGTACAAAGTTATGAAAAAGCAGGTAAAGAAGAGGAAATGCTAGTTATTATTTGATAATGTACAGTCATTAACTGAAAAGAGCAAACGTGTTAGTGTACTACTATAAGAATACACATTATAAGTTGCTTACTCCAATGATAATGCTCGACAGGGTGTGTGTTAATGTGCAATTAACACCTGCCCAGTTACGGAGGGACTCTAAACCCCTGGAACAGTATTAATTACACATTAACACACACGCTGGAGGGCATTATTGCACTTACAGAATGGGATCTCTGTAAATTGTTGTGTTTTACTTATTTATATATTTGTCTGTCCACCTAATGTTTCAAAGTTGCTGTAGTATATGTAAATGGTGTTAGAGGAAGCATTTTACATCCAAAATATTTCATATTTAAAAAAATATCTAGATACTTGCTTTATTTCTTTGGTCCCTCTCTGAATGGCCAGAATTACTCAATTTCATAACCCTCAAACAAATGCCTACTGCCTATACCATTTTATCCAAACGTGATAAATGAGCAGCTCTCCACAATCTCATCCAACTGTACACAAACAGAACCCTTAGATCCACCGAGAAATCCTGTTTAAAGGTCACTAGATCTAATAACATCTTTGGCGATTCTCTTTACTTCAACCAGAGAGAAAGTATGGAATTCCATCCCCCCAGCATATCCTTAACACTACCAGCCCAGCCAAGTTTAAACAACTTCTCAGGGCTCACCGAACCAACAACTGGCTCTGCTCGTGTACCTCCTCCAACTAAAGTGAAATGGGTACCCCTGTCATTTGTTTCACTTGTTCTCTCATCTCATCTACTTACTAAGCATTTCCTTCTTTAGTCTATCCCCTACCATCGGACTCTCCCTCCTTTATTCACCTCCTTGTCTCCACCTCTTCCCTCTCTACCAGATTTCTCCATTCAACATTTTTCTCTGCTTTCATCAAATTCTTCATACTCTGTAAGTTATACTTGCTCTACTAAACAAACTGTTCCAGTCACACTTTTGTAAAATCCAAACGTTTTTGATGTTAGATGTATGTAATTTGACAAACATCACTAGATTGTGTTCTATTTGCCACTCTGTATAGTAATGTCCTGCTTATGTTGTACTTGTGTGTGGAGCTTTTCTCCCTGGGTCTCTGCTGAAAATGGGCTACTGGCCTAGTCAGACCTCCCTGGAAAACAAATGTTAAATAAAATAAAATGTTAAATAAATAAATAAAATAAAATGTGTGGTTTCTTGCCGGGCATTGAGGCCACTAAATAATGACATATATTTGACTTTCAAACTTTATTTCCTTCAGAAAGTTTATGTTAACACAAATTCTGCTACTTAATTTACTTTGTAATTTTTAGAAGTATGACATTTAAAATCTATCCTATTTTTGAGCCTTTGTTCCCTCTTTATTTCAGGCTTTATCCAGATTTTCAGAGCTAAAAAGTCGAGAGGTAGACAAACCTCTTATCTTCTGCTGCCAGTGGTCCATCGTCTCACTGTCTCTCCCTCTCTCACACACACACACACACACACACACACACACACACACACACACACACACACACACACACACACACACACTTACTTACACTTGCACTTCAGAAAGATGCATGCTAATACAAGTCCTATTACTGAAGGAACTTTGTTTTTTTTAAGAGGAATATTTTCCTATTTTGAAACTTTTACCGCTTTATTTTAGATTTTATCCAGTTAACTTGATCTTAGAGGTGAGAGGTATGTAAACCTCAATGTTGCGGTTTCTCGATCAGCATCAGTCTTCACTCTCTCTCACTTACACACACTTCACTTTCATGCACACAAGCATCCATTCACACGCACAGACAGACGCAAATAAACAGAAAAATGCATACACAGAAACAAACATACACCCACATACCTTTTTCTGTTACACTAAGTATTTTCACTCGCTAAACAGCAAAAGCGCTGCTTAGCTAGTGTAAAATAATGTCTCGATTGATCTTGGTTTCACTCACATGCACACATATACTCACAAACAGACAAACACATACAGACTTTTGTTTTTTAGTTTTCTTTTTTTTAATATATTTTACACTCGCTAAACAGCAGAAGTGCTGTTTAGCGAACGTAAAATAATGGCAGCTGTTATTTTTTCTGTCGGAGCTCCATGGCAGGTTGATATGTAGCCATGAATCGTCAGACTCATTTTTCAGCGGACATTACTTGGACATTAATACCATGCGGGAGAACATTCATTCTACAATCATGGTACTGATATATAGTTTGCCCATTCTGTAAATATTTATAATATAGTGAAGACTCTCTGTTATGCATTGAGAATCTTTGGGAGTTATGGCTTAAGTGTGAACGGAGGAAGTGAGAGCCGAGGAAAAAAATAAAAAACAGAGAAAGCAGTGGTCTTAAAACTTCTTTGATTAGCTCAGTCACAATAATTTCCAAAAATCATGAAACCCAGATAGTGTTCCAAAGCAACAAGCCTTTATTAGTCACAGACAAGCAATCCTCAGTAACAAAAAAATCAGAAATATTTTAACAATGTTAAACATATCAGTTTTTATGTACTTAGAAGTAGGTGTGGAAAATATACATATTGTTTAATTTTAATCCAGCCTATTCATGGCAAACAATATAAAAATGGCTGTAAAAGTGCATTTTAGAACAGCAAGTACCCACCCCTCCCCCACACTATCACAGATTAGATCAAACTAAATCGTAGATAAGTAAACACTACCTATCTATTTGCAACCTACATTCCAAGATCAGTTATTAAGAAAAGCATAGCATATATATAAAAAGACTTTTAACTAAAATAGCTTTCGGCTAACTACGTTAGACAGCTATGTGTTTTTTCTTGATTTTAATTCTTGTCACAAACCTGATGAAGGCTTTATTGCATTAGTTAACCGAAAGAGATTTTAGTTAAACGTCTTTTTATGTATATCTTTTTAATGTATATGTCATGCTTTTCTTAATACCTGATCTTGGAATGTGGGTTGCAAATAGACATGCGGTATTACTGCTGTATATATTTTAGAAGTGTTATATTTAGAGTGTAGGGCATGGTAGTCCATATTCTAGTCCTGGGATAAATATGTTTTTTTTTATTGGAAGAGTTTATTAGGCTTCTTTGGTGAGGTGGTTTATAATGGATTTGTTATGTCACGTAATACCAACTGCCTCTATCCATGAGGGACATGGGCACAACAGGAGGAGTACAATCATGATTAACCATCCATTTATATATGTTGCACTTGAAGGGGGTCAGGAAAGGCCTTTGCTTTACATGAATATCAATAGCATGTCAGAGGCTAGGTTAACATCCTTGGAATGTGTGATCCTTGTACAGTTTGCATTAATGTGTAACATAGATTACAGGGTGCCCTGCAGGCCAGACACAGTTTGACCCTTGTTAGTCTGTTGCAGATTTAACACAGAGACAGAGCTTTATATATTTTTCTGCATATGACTTGTTTACACCATTAATCTTCATTGTGCAAAAACTCTGGTGTTGCTCCAGCTAGATAGATATTAGCTTTTCAAAAGGCAATAATTATATTTTTGTGTTTGTGTAGTTTATTTCCATGGCTCTGACACAAATCATTTTTGTGCATTAATAGTTTCTGCAGTATATCAATAGTGTTTGTGGATTCAAAGATTGTTCATATTTTGCAGTCATCCACAAAGTTGACAAGAGTAAGGCTGTCTAAGTTTGTCTTGACTTCTGGGAAGTAAATAGTGAACAGGAAAGGATGTAGTACAGAACCCTGTGGCATGGCCCTGCTCAATGTCATCTAGCTACTGGTGAATTCACATACTTCGATAGTATGTATCTTATTGGTGATCCATTTGGTTACTCACCTGGTGATGCATGTGTTTATGGCCAGTTGAGACAGTTTACCTGTAATAGCTGAGTGTGGATTTGTGTCAAATGCATTGTCCGGGTCTAGTTAGACAGGATGCACAGTCTTTCCCTCATCCATGCCCTTGGTAACCTTCTTGAAGAAGTCAAACAAATTTAAAAGACATGATGTCCCTTAAGGAATCAAAAATGGGTTGGGTACACAGTCAGAAAATTACCTGTGTCCTTTTTTGATGAGTTCCATGATAATTCATTTGGTTGCCTTACAGATGAGGTGAGTCAGGCTTATGGGTCTATAATTCCCCGAATCAGATGATGGTCCTGCGTTGTTTAGATGGATGACTGTTGCTATATAGCCTTCTGGCGGAATATAGCCTGTCTGGAGGCCGTGGTGAAGTAGGGATCCATCTGTGTCTACAAAGACAGGTTGCAAGTTACTGAAAATGCAACCTGGATTGCTGTCAAGGCCCATTGATGCTGTGTTGTTAGCCTAAGAAAGTGCACAGATAATCTACTGCCCTGGGAAATAAGATGAGAAATCTTTGCATGTATACTTTGAGTGATTTCCATTGTGGACGGGGGAGGGAGGGTCAATTTTGATTTGAATCTGTCAGCTAGCTGATTATGTATTTCCTACAGTTGAGTATGTGTGCGGATCCACAAATAGCTCTGCACTTAGTTGTGTATTCCCCATATCATTTTATACTTGTGCTTTGTTACAATACCTCTAAATACAACCTAGGGTATGCATCATATATCACAAAGTGGAAGTCTTCACACAGTCATACAACTCTACCTATGTCAAGTAATTACATCAACTGCACATCATATGCATACATAGGTTTCATGGGGTAGCTGTGTGCAAGTGCCCTGATACCATATATGGACACATTACAAATGAGGTGAATATGGTACATACAGAACAGTTACTAACACAAATGCTGTCAGTCACACAATGCTGCTGGGGACCACCTCAGTAATCCTTGTGAACAGCAACACAATTGTGCGCACAATGAATTCACAAAGGCTGCAACTGAATCTGAACTACTTATATGTTTGTGTATAGAACAGAAAGTTCAACATGTGGATGAAACAAAATGTTTGCGCCCATGTAATTAGTATGATGTTATACTGATGTATCTCACAGATTATTTAATGATGATCGGTATACACATGCACACCTGTAGACTACAAAAACCATAGCACAATACCAGGAAGCACAGTTTATTCCACAAAATGTAAGTGCTTTCATCGTAAAAGACTTCAACAGACATAACAAAAAAATTCAAACACTCCATTTAAATACCCTCTGCAAATCATCTGACAAAAAATCACCTGACAAAGCTCCATCCTTTTTTAAAAAAAACACAAATTAAAGATTTAAAAATTATTATAGAATTTCATTTTTTTAAATGTATCTATTGTAAGCTTTCCTGATGCTACAGTACCACCTGGCCTTAATGATGTAATTAGTATCAGTATTGTTTAAAAAGGAAAACTTACAATACATAAATTTAAAAACAATGAAAGTCTCAATAGACATTTTAAAATCTTTAATTTGTGTTTTTAAAAAAAAGATGGAGCTTTGTCAGGTGATGTTTGTCACATGATTTGCAGAGGGTATTTAAATGGAGCGTTTGATTTTTTTACTATGTCTGTTGAAGTCTTTTAAGATGAAAGCACTTACATTTTGTGGAATAAACTGTGGTTTCTGGTATTGCACTGTGGTTTTTGTAGTCTTCAGTTTCAAATTGTTGGTTTTTACATGCACACCTGTACCATACTGCAAGTTTCACTGTGATGATTGAATGACAACTGGCTAGGATGCTGGTATACTCTACTATAAAAACACATGACTTAGTAAGGAAACAACTTACGTAGCATCATCCCATCTCAACAGTTCTCAGAAGGCATATTACTACAGCTATTATGTAAGGAACATGTAATCAAATGCCAGCAGCGGACATCAATTCATTACCTCAAATAACAGATTGGAATACACTGTTGTAAGGCTACTGTACATTCACACCTTTACAAAAATTGATATTTGCAGTGTTCTTAAGGGCCATAGGACATTAATAGACTACGGGTCAACATCACATAAAATTCTAGCCATTATTATGGGATTTAAACAAACACTGTAAGATCTATAGGCTGGAAGATAGTAAGGGTATGTGCACATATGTGTATGATTATATTACATACTGCCTCTGTCCATATGCGACATGTACAACACACCATGAGACAGTTAGCAACCACACATACAGAGGTCTGGAGATGGCTTGCGGAGGATAATGGAAGGACTCTGCTTCACAATGTGTGAATGCATCTTTGAGATGATGACATCTTCCAGTCTTCTACAGAAAGGGTGTTATATAGACAGTGGGGAAAAGGGGATGTTGGACTCATGGGGCTATGTTAAAGGCTCTCCCGAGTGGAAGTCAAATGAAAAGAGATTTAAAAGATCATACAATGACCATAATATACCACCAGCTACACACACACACAGTTGACGGAGGTCAGATTTCAACATTAAGCCTGCTGAACTACAGAAACTGGATTCCATACAATGTAAGGCTAGCACCAGCACATATGTCTGATTTTAACAGTGTGATGGTGCCCTTTATAGAGGATGATAGCAGCAATGAATGCTGAGAAGAGGATGTTGGAAGGAGTGCCTGACTGTCATAGATGTGGAGTCGTATCTCAATGTGTAAAATTGTCTGCAAAATATTATTTGGATGAACATACACTCAAGTTGACCACTGTAAGATTAGAACCCTGAACATACTAGTTAGAGAAGCTGAACAACACAGTACTTAACATCAGCACCACAGCACAACTTTGAATTAAATAATGTTAGAATGCACTTTATAGAGGATGACATCATCAGTGTGTTTTGACAAGATGTTATGATGACTGTCTCACACATTGGTCTAAAATGGTCTCCACAATGACAGCTAACTGAACATAAATATATATATATATATATATATATATATATATATATATATATATATTTATATACCCCCCCCCCCACACACACACACACACACACACAAATATACAAGTTGACTGCAGCGAGATCAGAACCCATGCCAACTTATCTACAGAACACAATACTTAAAAGCAAGCGTCATGGCACAAGTCTGACTTTCATAGTATCTGTGGATATGTCAGACGTAGTTCCCAAATCTCAACTACCCTACAGAAATAAAAAGCACAACTGCATTGTTACATAATCTAAAACTCTGTACTGACAAAACACATTCACATTAGCTTACACATGTATTAAACTGGACATCAATTCATCACAAATATGAACACACGTACATACACAGTTGCATCTAAGCTGATCACAAAACTTGTGGGTGTCTCTCTGTGTGACTATAAGTGTGTAATGTACACAACATATTGAAAAACAGGTGCATATACCTCACTTCTGCAATATGTATTTCTTACAGCTTTTTGCATAAAGTTTGAGAAGTTGTCTTTTAAAGTGTACATGCACATTGGAAACACAACAGGAAATACAAAATTTCACACTTTGCACACCACACTCATGACAGGATATGTTACCCACATCATGTAATGATGATGGCATCATCTATAAAGACCACTATGACAAGGCAAAAACATACTTCGAGGATGGTGCAATTAACTATTGTGTTCTGTGGATGGGAACAAAATACTGACATGTGGGTTAACTTAACACAACAACCACATTATGTGAGTGTCTCTATGTATGTGCAAGTTTGTGTGCATAGTCAGAGGCACATGAGTCTGCATCATACTGATAGCAATCCAGTCCCATGCAGAACAAATATACTGACATGCCTACACAGCCATTTCATACCGGCATCCCAACATCTTCTCCCAAACATTCAATGATGATGTCATTCACTGTAAAAATTGTTCAGCAGCAGTGTAAAAGTTAGACTTGTGCCATGGCACTTGCATAAAGTACTGAGTTCTCTAATTTGTGTAACTAGTTAGGTAGGAGTTCTAATCTCACCGCAGTCAATTGGTGCATGTGTAGTCAGAAGAGCATGAGTCTATATTCTACTGTCAGCAATCCAGTCCCAGGCAGAACAAATATTGTACATGCCTACACTGCCATTTCATACAAGCCTCCAAACATCTTCTCACAAACATACAGTGCTGATGTCATCATCTATAAAGTGTTGTTTGACACCCTGAAAGGCAGACTTGTGGCACTTGTGTTAAGTACTGTGTTCTGTAGATAGGTAGGGGTTCTAGTCTCACTGCTGTCAGCTGGTGTGTGTGTTTGTGTTCAGTTAGTTCACATTCTACAGAACATTTTACAACAGCACGTGAGACACTCCAACTACCATCTTTTTCTCACCAGACACTGCTGATGTCATCAACTATAAAATGCTGTCTGATACTATGAAAGCCAGACTTCTGATGTGCCACTCGCATTAAGTACTGTATTCTGTTTATAGTTAGGTAGAAGTTCTAGTCTCACTGCGATCAACTGGTGTGTATGTTCATAGGTTGGTACTAGGCTAACAGCGCTAGGGCCTATACAAGCCTAGCCATAACAATTCCCTGTCTTTTTCTTCACACACTATTTACTTCCCTGGACCCCTGTCTAGCAGGGCGACTGACGTGATCCCCAGGGTGAATTTCCTTTCTCCCATTCAATCATCAAGGTTCCTTTTGAAGAGGGCCAAAGAGGCACTCTGCTTGACATGTATGGGCAGTCTATTCCAGAGTCTGAGGAGTCTCTGGGTCAGGAACCTATCCCTCCAGCATGTTTTGTTTATTGTGATGACAAGGTTTAGATCCCTGGAGTGTGGGGCTCTGAGCGATTGGGATTTCTTTAAGTGTAGCATGTCCAACAGCTCTGGGTTCAACATGGCCTTGTATGTTAAGCAGAGATTGCCTCTGAGTAGACGATATGTTACAGAATACAGTTGGAGTTTTTTAACGCGGTCAGCATAGAGCATCTGTTTTAGGCCTGTGATTCTTTCAGTGAGGTATTTCTGTGGCCTTTCCAGCTGTTGCAGATGTCTTGAGTGGTACATACCAAATGGGGCATTGTATTCTATAATGGATCTAATGAAGGATGAGTACAGTGGGACATTGACCTCCTTTTTTCTTGATGAAAAGCCTTTAGTGATGAGGTGTGCCACACAGAAGGATTTCCTGACTGTTGTGGCAATGTGGTTATTGAAGGTGAGACCACTGTCCACCTGTGTCCCTAAGTCTCATCACACTTTTGGTATTTAGTGTACTGCCACCTATGTGGTAATTCACGTGTACATGTTTTTTCCCAAAGGGGATAACTATACATTTTTTGGCACTGAGCTTAAGCCCATGACTCTGGCACAAAGCATCTGTTTCTGTAAGGCCCTTTTGTAGAGTATCCACAACATTTGGGGATTCAATAATGGCTTCCAGTTTGCAGTCGTCTGTGAACTTTGTTAGCCAGAGTCCCTTAATGTTAGCCTGTACTTCAGAGAAGTAGATGCCAAACAAGAGCGGTCCCAGGACTGAACCCTGAGGTACTCCACTTGTCTGGAGCTGGATCTGGAGTTGGCTACTTTTACAGTGTGGATTCTCTCAGTAAGCCAGGTGGCAACCCATCGAGTGACGTAGGGATTAATGCCCAGGTTAGTAAGTCTATCTATGATTCCAGAGTGGGGGATGGTGTCAAAGGCCTTGGTGAGGTCCAGATAGGCTGTGTGGACTGTCTTCCCCTCTTCCATGGCTCTGGAGACTGATTTGAAGAAGTCAATCAGGTTCAGGAAACAAGATCGGCCCTTCACAAACCCAAACTGGGTGGGGTCCCAGTGTTTGAAGGTTTCCAATGTCTTTGTTTATAAGTTCCATGATAATACATTCCATGGCCTTGCAGATCAGGCTCATCAGACCGATGGGGCGGTAGTTCCCAGGATCCAAGGTGGATCCCCCCTTGTGGAGTGGGATAACAGTTGTGTGCCACTCAGTGGGCATGAAGCCTGAGGTAAGGCTATGATTAAACATGACACTTAGGTGAGGTGCCACTTCATTTTGTAGTTCAGCTCTGGATGTCATCTGTTCACATGGATGCCATATTCTTAGCTTTGGAGAGTGTGTTTTTTACCTGTGTGGCCGTTATTACCAGAATTTGGCAATCATCCAGTATTGAGATGGGCTGTTTAGGGGGTGAAGTTGGCATTGAATTGATCTGCCAGGAGGATATGGGCAATATCCTTTGAATCAGTATATTTAATGTCATTCTGTTGTAGCCAGAGCAGATCTGAGCATTGCCATTTAGATTCCTGACATAGTTATAGAATGCCTTGTGGTTGTCTTTGGAATCTTTGGCAGTTTTATTTTCATAACTACCTTTGGAGGATTTTATGAAGGATCTCAGCTTCTTACTGAGGCTCGTAAGGGAGTTTTTTGCAGCCTGGCATTTTCCTCTTTTCTGCAACAGTTTCTTTCTTTTGTTGTAAAGTTTGTTTATGGCAGGGGACCACCAGATCGGCTTCCTTTTTTTGGAGGAGAGCATTCTTGGTTCTATTTGGGATGGCAAGATTCATGCATGAGTGGATGTGCTCGTACAGTGCCTTAGTGTAGGATTCAGCAGTCAAACTTTCAGTTCCCATCTGCATGGGTATCATGAAGTTTGTCACGTCTGACTTGAGTAGCATGAAGTTGGCTTTGGAGAAGTTTTTTAAGGAGGCTTCCTTACTGGGGGGGTGCGGGTGGGATGTGGATGTTAAGGGTGATTAGCTTATGGTCAGTCCTGACCAACGAGGGGGTGAACATAGGTATGGAGCATCGATTTCCCATGTTGGTAATGACCAGGTCCAGGATATTGGAGCCCCTGGTGGGACTATGGATTAGTTGATCCAGGGCATTGGAGTTTATGAATTCCAAGAACCACTGGGCAAAGGTGTTGGTACATGAGTAGTTTTCCCAGTTAATGGCAGGGTAGTTGAAATCACCCAGTATTAGGGTATTTG